>NC_056746.1:451173212-451175712 GCF_019279795.1 Protopterus annectens | reverse complement strand
GCTTCAGGCAACTGTTCTTCCTCTCTCTTCATAGGTTAGAGCCTCCTTCTGCTGCCAAAACTTTGAGAGGTAGGCTGTTCAGCTTCAGGGGGCTTCTCCTAGCATTTCGGTTCTGTACCTAAGAACATATGCTTAAAAATGGCAGAAGATTTGATTATGATTAGGAGGTTCTATGCCCTCCCTGATAAGAGGCCTAGGGTGGAACTGAGCTTGATAGTTTTGAACAGTGTTCGAGGCTTCTGAGTCTTCTGCGGAAGATTTGCAGAGTATCCTCCTTTATTCTGGATTCTGATGTGATGATTCCACTCCCACAGCCCTCCTGAGGATTTTTCATTTTCAGAGACTCTCTGCACGGCGTGGAGCATTTTAAATGGAAGGCCAGGATTACCTGATTCCAGGAAAGGTTTAGTGGGAATTCTCTGTTTTACCCCAGCATAGGCCCCTTAGCTACCTCTGTGTTGAATGTGGTGGAAGATGTTTTTGCAGAGGCTTCCCGGTGAACCCTGATTCCTTGCCTCCTGCCCTGTTAAACCTGATAGGTACTATAGGTGCCCAAGCCCACATATTTGTTTGTCCTAGGCGGACCCAGAATCTGTTTCTCAGGGGCCCATGTTAAGGCCTCTGTGGTTAAAAACCTGTTCCCACTGATAAAGAGGCAAGGGTTTGGATAGGTGGGAAAGAAAGTGTATACTTTTCTACCTACAGAGAGTTGAATTGTCAGCTCACATGCTAAAATATCAAAAATTATCTCCTTTCACAATTGAAATCTAAGGTGGATGTTTAAGAAGGTATTGAGTGTAAAGAGTTGCTGGATTTGGGTTCATGTGTTCGAACAAGTGGGTACATTCTTTGCAATGTGGTTTTGATGCTGTACAGGCCTCCCTCAGGCAGTGGCTGCCACTAGTTCTGTTCCCCTTCGCAGGCATGCCTGGTTGAGGGGATCAGAATTTAGCTGAGCATGTTAAGACAAGGATTTTGATGCTCCTTTACAATCTGATGTGTTGTTTGGTTCGCCTGTAGAAGCAGTTTTAAAGAAAATGAGGACAAAGCTAAGTCTATGCAAACTGTTAAAGATTTTTTGCAGGTGCAGCCACCTAAGTTTAGTAGAAATTGGCCTGCTAAGGGGTGACATATCCTGTTTAAGATTCAGTCTAGGGTAGGTCTAGACGCAGGGGCAGAGCTCAAGGTCTTTTTATAGGCCTAGAACAGGAGTTCACCTGCTCAGACTTCTGGTGTGAGAGGGCAGGGTCAGTCCTTTCACAGAACAGACCCAGTGACCTGCCTTTTCAGCTGCCAGCAGAGCCTGCCTGTTTCTCGTAGGTGGAAGACTGTCTCTTTTCAAAGAAAATTGGGATTTAATTACTCAAGACAGATGGGTGTTGGATATCATTCACCACGTGTTACAGGTTTTTCCTATTTACACATTGCCCCTTTCAAAGGCAGCATGCCAGACGTTCCTCCTCCACAAAGAAAAGAGGCTCACAAGCAAATTTCAGTTACTCCAGATGGGGGCCATTCAGTCAGTCCCTGTATCAGAAAGGGCTCAGGATTTTATTCTCGCCTAACTCCTAGTACCAAAGAAACACGTGGACCAATTTTGATTTATTTCTAACACTTATCTGGAGACCCAAGTTCAAGATGTTGACGTTACAACAGCTTTTTACCTCTGCTGGGCAAAGATCACTGATGGTAACTTCAGACCAAGGAAGCTAATTTTCATGTGCCTATAAGGCTAAGTTGCAGTGAAGACCAAGTGCTCAGCTGGAAATTTCATTATCAGTTCTCTGCATTGCCTGGCTTATCTATCACTGCGCCCAGAGTATTCACAGCTGTGTCAAGGTTCTGGCTCCAGTGATAGCTTTACTTCCAGGCTACAAGGAATTCAAATTCATCCTTACTCTGGACGAGACTGCCTGATTCTTCCTGGCTCAAGAAAAGTGAAGACTTTCTCACAGCATCTGGAATATGTTATAGCAGTGCTAAGATGCCTAGGGTATTCTGCAGAATCCAAATAAAGTCCAGTCTAGTACCCTCTCAAGACATGTGCTTTCTGGGTGTGAGACTTGAATACAGCAGCCCAGATGGCCTTTTTTAACCCCCCCGGACAAACAAACAGTTCATCCTTTTACTTCCATCATCAACTATCTCATCAGTCCGCTGACTGCAGACAGTCCCTGCCATTGTAGTTCAAAGTGTATTCAGATTCTGGTGCCCTAATGTTAAACTGCATGAGGAAGCTACAATGGTATCTCAAAATGGCGCGGACACACACTGCCAGGGATTTGGACACTGTCATTCAAATAATACCTGCCTTCAAAAAGAATTTTTGTGGTGGGCCCAGGAATGTCACCCAAACAAGGACTTCGTGACCCGCCACAGCGCAGTTTCAGATTTAACGATGCCTCGGACATTGCTTGGGAGCTCATCTAAATGGAAAGTGGATACAAGACAAGTGGCCTGCCAGACTACAGCATCTACATATCAACATGAAGGAGATGTT
>NC_056746.1:451015712-451163212 GCF_019279795.1 Protopterus annectens | reverse complement strand
TATATATATATATATATATATTTGTGTGTGTGTGTGTGTGTATATGTGTATATATATATATATATATATATATATATATATATATATATATATATATATATATATATATATATATATATATATATATATATAAAATCCAAATACGAAAAATTCCAGCACTCCAAATCACAAAGATAGTAAATCCAACTTCAGATGAAGAAAGCCGGACCCAAAAGCACTTAAATAAGTGTAAGCACTTTTAATACATTCAGCTCAACTAAAAAAACAGATCGGTGACTGATTTCAGCCCTTGCGTCATCAAGTGTATAATTACAAAAAGCAGCACCCAGCCAGTGTTTTTATAGTCAACCTTGACTCAGATAGGTTCAGATATACGTATGCAATATATAGGATATATTAAACAAAAAAAAGAAGTAATATAGTTATCTCTACCATTAATATAATATTATATATAAAATGATACATTATTATACTTCTGTAATAATGAAAAAACAAATATAAACTGAAAAATAAATATAAACCAAACATAATAATACAAACTAATAAGAATCTATAGGCTAAAAAAATTTGGGAAGGATAAAATCAGTAAAGAGGGTCAATAAAATCCATCACCAATGGTCATTAAGCCCAGGTTTATATAAAGCCTATATTTAATTTTGTTTGTGTCTTTCGGCTTTTCCCAGTTAGGGGTCTCCGCAACGGAACTCCGGTCCAATAATGAGTGGTAGTTGATTTTTACGTGCAGAGTTACCAGCCCTGAAGCACAACCTTCAATGAAGGTACGCCCATTCACGCATATCTCCACGCAGAAGACGCGCTAGGTGAGAATTGAACCGGAAGCGTCTTACTGTGAGGCGACAACGCTACCGCAGCACCACCACCTCGAGTATAAAGCCTACATTTAATAATATTATTATATATGTATGTATGTATATATTTATATACACATACATACATACAAATAGATAAAAAGACAGAGTTCCTTTGTTGGCAGAGGTCTGCTACCACAACAAGGGGCTCCCGTTCACTCTACCCCCTGCCGCCCAAACCCTAACAACAGATGCATCAGACTATGCATGGGGGCCTCACTTGGCAGGGCTCTGCATTCAGGGCAAATTTAACCCGAGTCAGATGCACCTGCATATCAATCAAAAAGAAATGTTAGCTGTACAGAATTCCCTGACAGCCTTCAAGGACCACTTTTTTTCCAGGACAGTTATTGGTAAAGACAAACAAGACCACTGTTATGTGGTACATAAACAAGGAGGGGGGAACCCACTCGTATCCTCTGCAGACTAGCCATGGTTCTGTGGAACATAGCCTTGAGCTACTTAAGTGCACCTACAACCTGAATTCCTGCTAGGCAAGCTAAATTTACTGGCAGACGACCTAAGCAGAAATCTCATGGACCCACATGAGTGGAAACTGGAACCAAAGATATTCAGCCTTTTTAGAAACAAATGGGGGAATCCAGAGATAGACCTGTTTGCCTCTCCTCAGAACTGCCAGTTGGACAAATTCTGCACAAGGACTTCCCACAGTCAAGCTTAGAAAGTGGACACCCTGTCCTTCACCTGGGAAAGCCTCTCAGTTTATGCCTTTCCCCTTCTGCCTCTCCTCTCGCAAGTTCTGTAAAAGATCAAACTGGACAAGCTAAGGACAATACTCATTTTACCAGACTGGTCACTCCAGCACTGGTACCCCCTCTTGCGCAGTATGTCACTGCTGGAACCATGGCACCTGCCTCAGACCCCTTCCCTGCTGTCCCAGCAGTAGGGCCAGATTCTGCACCCTCATCTTCAAGCCTTGTTCCTTGCAGCCTGGCTAATTCTTTGAGCTCTTTTATACCATCCCTCAGTAAGCCAATGGTAGATGTCATTCTGGAGGCAAGGGGGCCTAGTACTAGAAAATCCTATGCTGAAAAGTGGAAAAGATACTGTGGCTAGAACCATACTCAGGGAATGGGCACAACAGTGCCCAGCTTACCGCATATTCTTCAGTACTTAACAGAGATGCTCCAAAAGGGCCTTTCCTTTGCACCAATTAAAATTTATGCCTCTGCCATTTCAGCACATTATAATATTGAGCCACACCTTTTCTCTCTCCCCTTGCTGAAACAATTCCTCAGAGGGGCCAAAAATGCAAGACCCTACTCCAGTCTGGGACCTTAACTTTGTATTGGAAAAGCTCCCTCTAGCTCCTTTTGAGCCAGTTGCAACTGCAGAGTTGAAATTCCTTTTTTGGAAAACAGCCTTCCTTCTAGCCATCACTTCAGCAAGTAGAGTGTCTGAATTACAGGCCCTCTTGGCAGTGGAGCCCTTCATCATCTTCCATGCAGACAGGGTGTCCCTCAGGACCAATCCTTTCTTTATGCCAATGGTGGTGTGGCCCTTAATCAGTCCATTCATTTGCCTACTTTTTTCCCTAATCCACAGAACAAAGGAGAACGAATACTGCACTCTTTGGATGTGCACAGACAACTTAGATTTTATTTGGACAGGACTAAGCCTCTCAGAATATCTGAACAGCTGCTAGTTGGCTTTGCTGCAGGGGCAGAGGGGAAGGCCATTTCAAAGCAAACCATTAAGTGAATAACCCATTGCATTCATTTCTGCTACAAGCACTATGGAAAACCTACCCTACAAGGGGATAAGATCACATTCCACCAGGGCTGCCTGTACAGTCTTTCTCAGAGTGTCCCTACCAGGGATATCCTAGAAGCTGCTTACCTGGAGCTCTGTACATACCTTCACCAAGCATTACCACATGCCTATATTTTCTAAATCTAAAGCTGGTTTTGCCACTGCAGTCTTGCAGGGCTTAATAGCTGGCCCTAATGCTCTCTTAACTTTCTCCTCCCTTCCTTAGCTTTGGGAATCAGCCTAAATGTAATGACTGCAACAGTGAAACACGAAGAACATATTACAGTTGTGTACACTTACCATAAATGTAGATGTTCGAGTATATTCACTGTTGCAGTCCTGGTTACCCTCCATCCAGCCCCCTGACTTCTCTTGGCTATACCTTTCTTATTGTTTAGTGTATGTCAGCTTTCTGGTGTATTTGCTTTTTGTTGAGGTGCAACCTAACATATAATTGCTTACTATTATGGGGGCACCTGACATCTGGGGAAGTAAAACTGATGTAATAGCGTCTGCTGCATGTCTTCTACCCCTGACACCTGACGTCATGGAAGAAGAGGCAGCATCAGACGCACGGATCCAAGACTTTGATATTCAGGCCTGCTGAGGGCTACCTGCAGGCAGATAACCCAAATGTAATGACTGCAACAATGAATACACTCTCAAATCTACATTTATGGTAAGTGTACACAACTGTACTTTTTATAACTCTTTTGAAGGTAATAAGCAAGAAATCAGGGATATATTTTGTAATAAGTGTGTACTGGCTTCCTTGGTTTTGCTATGAAGTATCTTGAAGAATTTTGCTGGTCAATTTGACAGTGTTGCATCTTTGACTAAGCAGATGAACATTGAGACTCTGGAGGAGATCTTAGCCAGGACAGCCATAACCCTTGGATAGGGAAGTATAGGGAAGTGTTGGACAGATTGTTTTAGTTCAGAGGAACTCCTGGAAGTATAAAATCTCTTAAACTAGACAAGGATGAGTGTGTGAATGGTGTGTCTGCAGAAATTTGTAAGCACTCTCCAGTCCCCTTGCATGGAAGCTGTTAAGATTTGCTATTTGTATCTACATACCCCTTAAGTGTCATGTCCCGATATATGTCATTCTTGTCTTATTGACATATTTTCATAACATTTGATCTTTAGTCTCCATTGTATATTTTGTCTTTGCCTTGTTTTCTTAAAATGTAACACTACTATTGTTTAAACCTTTGAATTTTGTCACCTGAGCTGTGCCTGCAAATGGGCAGATGTTCTTCATCTCACATTGCTGCAGTCCTTACATATGGGTAGTCCGCTGTCCTCGGTCGGCCCGAATACCAAAGTATTAGGCTGACGTCGGTCAAGGCGCTTAAAACTGACATCAGGACGTCAGGGTACAAAAGCGCATGACCGACGTCATATCCTCAGTCTTTTTTGGCGCATGGTCCGATGCAGAAGCAGCGTTGCAAGTGCCGTTCGGCGTTCTGAAATTTTTCGAGTTCGGAGTTTCAGACCGAATCCAAGTTGGCTAAGTACCCGTTAGAATATTTTGTTTTTTCTTGCCTCAGTGTATTACGGATGTCAGAAAAAGTGAATAACTGTATTTCTTGTGGGAAACAGATACCGCATAGGGATTATCATTCTTTGTGCATTCCTTGTTTGGGGCCTGAGCACGACGTTGTTGGGTGTCGCTTTTGTGCTAGATTCAATAAGCGCACTATTAAGCGAAGGTTAGATTGTGCTAGACTGGTATTTGGTAAGCGGTGCAATTATAATATGCCGTCGGACTCTCCGGCGCCCGCTTCTCTGAAGCGCAAAGACAAAACAGTTAAACCCAGGCAAGATGAGTCGTCCGTTCGGACGCCGGTTCTTTAGAGGCTTCAGTGGAACCGGTGGTTTCGACGGAGACTTCTCTGGAGTCTCAGGGGGAGACTTTGATTTTGCAGGATGTGGCCTCTCAAGAGGCAGGTCAGGCTGAAGGGGCTTCTCAGGTTACTGTTCTCCCTCCTTCCTAGGGTGGTTAGGCCCTCTCCTTCTGTTTCCAAGGCTTCTCCCAGAGGCAGGCCAGGTTTAGCTTCTGTTGGTGTAACTCCTAGTTCAGCAGGGTCTGTGCCTAAGAAGCACATGCTTAAAATGGCAGAAGATTTGATTACTCTGATTAGAGGTTCTTTGCCCCTCCTGATAAGAGGCCTAGGGTGGAGCCAGAGTTGGGAAGTTTTGAGCAGGCTTCGGATGTTTCAGAGTCTTCGGCTGAAGACTTGCAGGAGTACTCTCCTTATTCTGATTCTGATGCAGATGATTCCACTCCTTCTGCTTCTCCTCCAGAGGATTTTTCTTTTCAGAGACACTTCATTCTGTGAGGGAACATTTTAAGTGGGAAGGTCAGGACTTCTCTGATTCTCGGAAAAGGCTTAGGGAATTTTGCTTTTACCCCAACATAGGCCCTTGGCTATACCCCTGTTCTGGATGTTGTGGAAGATGTATTTTCAGAGGCTTCACTTAATCCTGATTCTCTGCCTCCTGCCTGTTAAACCAGATAGGTATTACAGGGTGCCTGAGGCTCATAAATATCTTTATAAGAGTACTAGGGCGGACCCAGAAACTATTAGTCAGGGACCTAAGGGTGTCAAGGCCTCTGTTGTAAAAATCCGGTTCCTCTAGATAAAGAGGCCAGAGCTTTGGATAGATGGGGAAAGAAGGTCTATACATCTTCTACCTTAGCTATGAGGGCTTTGAATTGCCAGTTTCATATGTTGAAATATCAAAACTTTCTTCTTTCTCAATTGAGGTCTAAGGTGGATGCTCTGGCGGAAGGCATTGAGTGTAAAGAATTACAAGATTTGGTGCATGTCTCTGAACAGGTGGGTAAGCATTCATTACAATGTGGTTTTGATGCTGTGCAGGCCTCGTCTAGGGTGGCTGCCACTGGTTCAGTTCTTCAGGCACGCCTGGCTGAAGGATCAGAATTTATCTGACCATGTTAAGACAAGGATTTTGGATGCTCCTTTGCAGTCTGATGTGTTGTTTGGTTCACCTGTGGAGTCAGTCTTGAAGAAAATGGAAGACAAGGCTAAGTCTATGCAGGCTGTTAAAGATTTTTGCAAGTTCAGCCTCCAAGTTTAGTAGGAATTGGCCTGCTAAGGGGTGGACGTATCCTTCTTATGATTCTCAGTCTAGGGGTAGATCTAGACGTGGTAGGGGCAGAGCTCAGAGTTCTTTCAGACCTAGAACAGGGAGTTCACCTGCACAATCTTCGGTGAGGGCAGGGGCCAGTCCTTTCGTAAACAGGCCCAATGACCTACTTTTCAGCTGCCAGATCCTTCTTGCCTGGCAGCACCTTTGGGAGGAAGGTTGGCACTCTTCAAGGAAAATTGGATTTTGATTACCCAAGACAAATGGGTACTGGATATCATACACCAAGGTTACAAGTTTTATTTCCATACCTTGCCTCCTTTCAAAGGCATGCCAGACGTTCCTCCTCAGCAAAGACTAGAGGCTCACAAACAAATTTCTCTACTACTTCAAATAGGGGCCATACAACCGGTCCCTCTGCCAGAAGTGGGCCTAGGATTTTATTCTCGCCTGTTTCTAGTACCAAAGAAAGGGAACACGTGGAGACCAATTTTGGATTTATCTATCCTCAACACATATCTGGACATTCCCAAGTTCAAAATGTTGACGTTACAACAGCTTTTACCTCTGCTGGGCAAAGATCACTGGATGGTGACTCTGGATCTCAAGGAGGCCTACCTTCATGTTCCTATCAGGCTCAGTTGCAGGAAGTATCTGCGTTTTGGGCTGGGACTTCTCATTATCAGTTCTCTGCATTGCCCTTTGGCTTATCTACTGCCCAGAGTGTTCACGAAGGTTCTGGCTCCAGTGGTAGCTTTCTTCAGGCTAAGAGGAATACAAATCTATCCTTATTTGGACGATTGCCTGATTCTGGCCCAAGGAAAGGACGAACTTCTTCATCATTTACAGTATGTGATGGCAGTGTTAAGATGCCTGGGGTATTCTGTGAGCGAAATAAAGTCCAGTCTAGTACCCTCTCAGGACATGTGCTTTCTGGGTGTGAGACTGAATACAGCATCCCAGATGGCCTTTTGACCCCGGACAAACAAAAGAATCTTTCTCTTTACTTTCACCAATTGTCTCATCAGTCCAGGCTGACTGCAAGGACAGTCCTTCAAGCCTTGGGGTTCATGGCATCTTGTATTCTGGTACTTCCCAATGCCAAACTGCATATGAGGAAGCTACAATGGTATCTCAAAAATGTATGGACGCAGCACTGCCAAGATATGGACACTGTCATTCAGATAATACCTTGCATTCAAAAGGAATTTTTGTGGTGGGCTCAGGAATGTCACCTAAACAAGGGACTCTCTGTGACCCGACCAGAGGCGAGTCAGATTCTAATGACAGATGCCTCAGACAAAGCTTGGGGAGCTCATCTAAATGGAAAATGGGTACAAGACACGTGGCCTGCCAGACTTCAACATTTACATATCAACTTGAAGGAGATGTTAGCAGTCCAATTTGCATTGATAGCTTTCAAGGATTTACTTCTTCCAGGGCAGGTGTTGATTCAAACAGACAACACAACTGTCATGTGGTACATCAACAAGCAAGGGGACGCATTCATATCCTCTATGCAGACAAGCAATGATTTTGTGGGAGACTGCTCTCAGTTTACAGCTAAATCTTCAGGCAAGGTTTCTGCCAGGAGCACAGAACTCCTTAGCAGATGTGTTGAGCAGACAAATTATGGATCCCCACGAGTGGAAATTGGATCCTCATGTATTTCAGAGATTGACAGTGTTATGGGGAACTCCAGACATAGATCTGTTCGCTTCTCCACTAAATTACCAGCTGCCAAAGTTTTGCACAATAAGGTTTCATCCCACAGCTTGGAAAGTGGATGCTCTCTCATTCAATTGGAGCAATCTTCACGTGTATGCCTTTCCGCCTCTGCCTCTCCTCCCAAAGGTACTCCTGAAGGTCAGACAGGACAAGCCAAACATGATTTTAATAGCTCCGGATTGGCCTCGACAGCACTGGTACCCATTACTGAGAAGTCTGGTAGGAGCCTCCATGGCCTTTGCCTTGATTCCTCACCTGCTGTCTCAGGAGAACAGTCATTTACTCAATGTCAAACTTCACTCTCTACATCTAACAGCCTGGCATATTCTGTTTTAAACCCTGGAGGGTCTCAGCTTCCACAACAAGTTTTGAATGTTATTTTGGAGGCCAGAAGGCCTAGTACAAGGAAAGTTTACGCAGATAAATGGAGGAGATTTTTATTTTGGAGTACAGCAAAGGACTTTGATGTTTCTAAACCTAATTTAAGTGTTGCTCTACAATACCTTACTGAGTTATTGGACAAAGGTTTGTCCTTCTCCTCTATAAAGGTTCATGCTGCAGCAATTTCTGCTCACTATGACTGTGACCCACCATTATTTTCTCATCCTTTGTTTAAGCAATTCCTTAGAGGGGCAAAGAATATAAGACCCCCACATAGAGCTCCTGCTTGGGATCTCAATTTTGTGTTGGAGAAACTCACTCTACAACCTTTTGAGCCTGCAGCAACTGCAGAGTTGAAATATTTATCATGGAAGACTGCTTTTTTGTTGGCCATTACCTCTGCGAGAAGGGTTTCTGAGTTACAGGCCCTTATGGCAGTTGAGCCTTTCTTAATTTTTCACAAGGATAGGGTGTCTTTGCGTACTAACCCTTCTTTTATGCCTAAAGTGGTTTCTAGTGTGGCTTTAAACCAAACTATTCATTTGCCTACTTTTTATGCAAACCCCAAAATAAAGGGGAGGATTTTGCACACTTTGGATATACACAGACAGTTGCGATATTATTTGAGCAGAACTAAAGGGTTCAGGAAGTCTCAGCAGTTGTTTGTTTCTTTTGCTTTGGGTTCTCAGGGCAAACCTGTTTCAAAACAAACTATTTCTAAGTGGATTGGTTTTGTATTGCTTTCTGTTATTCCCATCATGGTAAGGAGATTCCAGCTGGGATTAGGCCTCATTCCACTAGGGCTACTGCCACTTCTACAGCTTTTTAAGGGGTGGCTACTAAAGATATTTTGGAAGCAGCTACTTGGAGTTCAGTGCATACTTTCTCTAAGCATTACCACCTTCCACTTTACTCTAAATCTAGGGCTGGATTTGCCACTGCGATTTTACAGGGCATTTTGGCAGCCCCTAATGCTTTATAGTTTTGCCATCCTCCCTTACCTCTGCTTTGGGATTCTACCCATATGTAAGGACTGCAGCAATGTGAGATGAAGAACATAGTACAGTTTTGTACCTACCATAAATGTAGATGTTCGAAGATCCACATTGCTGCAGTCCAATTTACCCTCCTTGCCCCTCTGTAGTTAGAGGTGGTGGTGTGGTTTGGGTTGTACATATTGTAAATATGGTTAGTGCAGGGGTGGTTGGTTATTTGTTTTTTTGGCTTTGGCCTTTCTTGTTAGGGCCTTCTGACATCTGGGGCAAGAAAAGACTGAGGATATGACGTCGGTCATGCGCTTTTGTACCCTGACGTCCTGATGTCAGTTTTAAGCGCCTTGACCAACGTCATTCTACTACTTTGGTATTCGGGCCGACCGAGGACAGCGGACTACCCATATGTAAGGACTGCAGCAATGTGGATCTTCGAACATCTACATTTATGGTAGGTACAAAACTGTACTTTATGATGAGTGTACTACCCTAGTAAAGAAAACACAAATGAAATAATTAAAATGTTGGGTTGGGCAGCAGTGATATCCAGGCCTGACAAAGGATGTCACCAGCCCATGTGGCTATCACTATACTTCATTTCTCATTTCTGATTATCATATACATGTGATTGTTTGTGTGGCTTGTATGAAATTTTGTGGATAAGGAAATTTGCCCCCACCAGGCAAGTTTAATATCCAGATACTGCCCAGATACTATACATAGAGATGCAAGTCTAACTGAGAAGGCTACCATAGCTCAGCTGTCTTTGCTTATTGTAAGACTGGATGCAGAAAATGCCTTCAAGCAATTGTTTTGGGGCTGTACATTTGCAATTTTGAGAGTTTAATTTCCCCACAAACTTTATTTATTGCATTTATCTGCAGTCTAGGCAGTCTCTGCAGTAATCCATCCAAGCTGTTAAGTTTGTGTATGTTCTTAACCTGGGGCATCTGCAGGTGTACCAACCTTCCTTCCTTTCAGTAGTGCATTGGATTCCTTTGTTAGTGTGGGAAGGTTGCCTACGGGAGTGGAAAAAAACGTCTATGGCGCCCTGTCTTTGTGCATGCTAAAATATTTTTGTAGGTTATATTTTAGTAGTCTGTCCTAACGCATCTCAAGAAGCTTTAAGATATCCTTGCCTTAACTTGTTGGCTTAGTGAAGTCTCTAATATTTAATATTCTGAATTTTTATGAATTTAATTATTATTCCTTTTTGTGTATGCATTTTCTTTTTCTGAGTGGATTGAGGCTTTTCCTGAAAAATGTGGACATGCACGCTAGCATCATACAGCACCTGAGAACTGCCTTCCTTCCTTCCTTCACAAAGGCCAAAGTCTTCACTCAGAACTGTCCTGAGAATATCTTAGATAAGTATATTCAGACTTGGATGCAGAGGCTGACAACATTGGATCAGAAGATTATTATTGGAAAATGCTGTTACTCCAAAGGTGATGTGCCTACTAAACACAACTTCAGCTTACCCTCCTTGTAACTGCTTCAGTGGTGCGAGATTGTTCAAGTGCTGATGACCCCCCCCCCCCATCCACCCACAACAAAAGGCCAGTGATATGATTAGTAGCATAATGAATGAGGTTACCCATTTCCCATATGTGAAATGTTATCTCTTTGTGTCTAAACTTCATACTTTGCTGTTTGAGTTGCTCAAAAATGCAGCAGCAACTGCAATACTGTTTTTTTTTTCTTTGCATGATTTTGCTGATGGATTTCCTTTCAGCACCTATAGGTTAGCCCATTCATTCCTCCTGTGGAAGATAACAGGCAAGCCCATTTTTTCTTCTGTAAGAGTGAGAGCCTATAGCCTTTTCATCTGTGTATGAGAGAAGAAGCTGACCACCATATTTTTGCCCTTTGGAGGTGAAAATAGGGTGTGTAGAAGTGGTCCAGCCTGACAATCATATGGGCCCTCCTTTCCTGAAGAGGCCAGTGTCTTTACAGAGATCAACTACACTGACAGGCTCTTAACACATCCCTAGGCATACCCCTAAAGCACATGCTCGACTTACATGTGGTGAGATTTACAATGATATTGTGAATGCTACCTTCAAATCCATAGCAGTCTTGTTTGAGTCAGTGATGGAGCAACTTGTACCTCCTCACAAGATAGGTGAGCCTGTATCAGCTGCTCGCACCCACCCTCCCCTGCCTGTCTGTTTCAGTGCCCTAACCACTGATCAAATTTGGGTCATCTTGGATATACTTTGGCTTCGACTCTCTATGCACACAACTTTATTAAAGCTTGTGGGTTGTGTTCACCTGGGGGGATTATCGGAATTCTTTTAGTGTTGGCTGAGAACCTTGAAGGGAAAGACAGACAAGTTAAAGGATTACTTGTCTGACAGTTAGTACAGAGAACTAAAGATGTTCTTCTATTCCCATGTTGCAATATTCATAACCTTTGGATTATCCTCTGCTTAGCTACCCAAACATCCAGCCAGTATACAAAAGCTTTAGTCACTGCAAGGTACTTGGGACAGTTGACATTGGCCGTAGAGTACATGGGACATAAGTAATGTCTGCACGTACCTTTCCTCATAACTTCTCTGCCGCCAGCTGAACATCAGCTCATTCTGCTGTTGAATCTTTAAATGTAAGATGAATACTCCGTTGGGGACATTTTCTTCTCTCTTTGGTCACTGCATGCCTACTTAGGTTCATTTCATCCAGGAAAGGAAAGTGTAGGTGTAGATGCCAGATCCAAAAAAAGTTTGTTTGGCTGTTTGCATTAGCCATACCTGCTAGCGATTATGTGGGAGTGGATGTCAGATCCCCCATAAGGCCACCCATGACCTCTGCCTTATCTGCCTGGGGCTGAACCACGACCGTAAAACCTGTGTGATTTGTCAGGCCTTCATTCCTAAGACTCTTTGTAGCCGTTGATGCTCCAAACATCATCTTTGAAAACCAGCATCTTAAACATCTGGCTCTGTCAATGGAAGGACCGTCTTGTCAGACCGTTGAGCCACCAAAAAAGAAGGCCAAAGTTTCCAGGCCTGAACTTACTGCTGCACCTCTTCCACCCAATATTCCCCCTTTGGCAGGCATTCGCCTGGAGAAATGTACAGAAACAGAGGAGTTGGGTACAATGGGTACCATTCGGGAGGCCTCAAAACCTAGGGCTGAAAGCACAGCAGTGGAGGTTTTGCAAACATGAGGCATCAATGATGAGGGAGAACATTGACTCACAATGGACATCCAGACTGGTTTTTCCACTGTTTTAGAACAGTGTGAACCCTGGGCTCTCCTTAGGCCCTATGCCCTCCAGGCCTACCTATTCCTTAAAAAGGAAACAAAAGGAAAAAAAACATGTCTCCTGTTTCAGAAAGCTTGCCTGATTGATGAGCTTTCTCTCAAAACGTATTTAATGCCTTCATGGCTCTTAGGCCTATGCCTGCTTCCACTCTGGCTGCCTCTCTAGTTGTCAGTCCTATGCCTCAGACTGAAGATCCTCTTCCTCTTGAAGTTGAGGACTATTCACATTCCTCTTCAGAGGACTCCCTTTCCTATGCCTCTCAGATGCCTTCCCTGAAGAGGACTGTACAAGAGAGGAGAGGACTTTAACTTTGGTGAAACCATCTCTAAAATGAGAGTTTTTTTTAAACGGGATTCCACTGAAATGTCCGATGTTCAAAAGAGGTATTATGAACCCTTATAAATGGATACCCCTTCACCTTCTGCCATCTGTCCAGTGTTACCAGCCTTTTTGCACTCCTTCAATGCAATCTCTAAAAACCTTGAATCCTAACCACTAACCCCTAGACGGCCTGACAGGTTTTATAAGGTCCCAGAAGGGGCTACATTTCTGACCTAAATGACCTGTTGCCGAACCTGACACTGTTTGTCTCTGCATACAAACCCTCCAGATTACTTCAATCCACCTCTGTCCTTTCCACTAATAAAGACTGTAAGACCATGGAACGCATTGGCAAAAAAGTATACACCTCTGCTACTTTGGCTTTTAGGGTAGTTAACTACCAGACACGCATGTCTATGTATGCCCTGGCCCTTTTGACTTAGTTTTCTAAACTTTTGGCTTATCTACCAGACTCACCTTCTAAGGCTCAAATATCTAACCTTATCTCCTTGTCCTCTCAAGTGACAAGACACTCAGTCAGATGCAGCTATGATGCAGCAGAGGCCTCTGCCAGATCTGCAGCGTCTGTCTCGGTGCTTTGAAGGTATTCTTGGCTGAGACTCCAACCCCTCCCTGATAACGTTTGGATGCACCCCTGGACAGTTCTGCTCATTTTGGAGCTAAAGTGGCAGAGCTTTTCAAAACCCTTCAGCAAGATGGGAAGCAATTAAAAGACTTAAAACATTTGTTTGCATCTGCAATCCCTAAATTTCATAGAAATTTATCCCACCAAGACACAGTCAGGATAAATTCTGATGTTATGTGATCCTATCTCACCTACATTCTGTACTGATGGGCTTGGAGCCGATCCCTCGGCTCCGACTCGGCACGCTATGCTATAGAGCGAGGCCTCTTATTGGCTGAGCTGTTTCTTATCCCAGGATGCACCACCACTAATCCCCCAGATCTCGTTTGCCGCTTACAAGCTAAGACGTGGTCTCAACTTGGCTGGGCTAAGTACTATTTATTTAGACTTTTCCTGTCAGGAATTTCCTAGTTTTCAACCCAAAAGCTGTTTTAACAGCTATTATTGTGATACGTGTGTTTTTGCTGATTCTGTTGAGAAAGTTGTTAATTTAGTTAAGGGAAGGTTTCCGTTTTAGTTAGAGGGGCCTTCCCCTTTTGCTATTCTAGCGCTATTTGTAGCTTTTATTAGTGGGTCAAGTACCTGTTTTAGTTAGAGGGTCTTGACCCTCTCTTTCTGTGTTTTTCTTGTGCACTTGTTTGTGTAAAAAAAAAAAATCTTTATATTTTGTGAACTTCTAAACTAATATTTTTTTTGTGTGCGTTTGGATAACTCTGTTGTTCTTTAAGTCATGTCTAAAGAACATAAACCCTCCGGGTTTAAAAAATGCACGAGGTGTGGTTTCAAGATGTCCATAACGGACCACTCCTCGTGCGTTTACTGTTTAGGCGCCAAGCACCTACAAGAATCATGTAGCGTGTGTCACGCCTTCTCATCAAGAGTCCTCCAGGAGAGGAAAAACAAATTAATCCTTAAGGGATTAATCATGCCATCCTTCGAGGAGGCTTTATCTTAGTCTCCCTCTCCTTCAAAAAAGAAGAAAGCGTCGGCTCCGACAAGTCTGTCGGAACCGACTGCCAAAAAACCTAGGCAGACTTCTCCATCGGCTCCACGGACTTCGGAGCCGAGGGCGGAACGGTCTGCCTCTATGCCTCCAGCCTCGACCCCTCTGGTTTCGGAGCCGAGGACTGGGGCATCGAGAGGCGGGTCACCTTCATCAGCTCCACTGATATTGGAGCCGATGAGGGTTACCGGCTCAGACTTGCCGCTTCGGGCGAAGTCCTTATCGGCACCGAGGGAAATTGCCTTGAGATCTCCCTCGGAGCCGATAGTGGTAGAATCCATTCGGAGCCGGTCCCAGAGTCCGTTGGAGCCGATGGAGAAATCGATTCGGACCCGATCGGTATCCTCCAGATCATCCAAGATGTCTGATTCGGACATCGACAGGGTGCTCCTAAGACTCTTCCAGTCTCCGGTGTTCCAAAAGCTAGTTTTGGCTCCAGCCCATTCGGCTTCGGAGCCGATGGTCCACTTCCCTACTATGGTTCCTCCTCCAACAGCCTCGGCACCGTTGGAGCCGGTGCTGGTGGAACCGGTGGAGGTTTTAGGGTCGGGCCCGACCCTTACTCCAACTCCGGCTCTTGGGTCGGAGTTCAGTACACGGACCTCTTCCGTCGGCCCTGGGGGGGATGCTTCGCGATTGATGTTTTCGGTCCCAAGTCTCCCTCTTGGTGCGTCGGCGGCGGGAGTGCCGTCCACTGTCGTGGCCATGGAGGTGGGACCCTCCCAGGATTCTGGTGGTCCCGCCTTCAGGGCTATGAGGAGTGCGTTAGCTAAATCTTCTTTGGCTACCTCCACGGTCTCCCCAGCTCCTTCCCTGCATACCGAGACTGGGTCTTTGGTAGTCCCCCTGTCCTTAGACAGCGGAGCCCCGGGGCCTGAGGTTACCCCCACTGGGGTTTCTCCCCCTCCTGGAGGTCCTTCTGAAGCCTCTTCGGAAGAACCCCCCAGGAAAAGATCGTGCAAGAGGAAGCACGTTGACTCCCCTGATGAGTCTCTTACATCAGGCACTGATCTCGATGCAGAGGGGTCCCCTAAGTCGTCCTCGGATGATGTCTCCTTTGCAGACATCCTGGAAGCCCTAAAACAACGAGGCGGCTGGCAGTCCAAACCTCCTTCTGCTGATGAGTCTTTGTTCCTGAAGGCCTTCGGGGCTCAGCCCTCCGCCTCCTGGGTGTCTCCGCCCTTCGATGAGCTCTTGGATTTGATCTGTCGAAGGGCGTGGGAACACCCAGACTCTGTGGAACCGGTGCCTGCTCGTCCGAATAAGTTCCTCTCTGCACCCCCTGAAAAAGAGTTTCTAACTAAAGGTGTGGCTGTAGATGCTTTGGTGGTGGCATCTGCTACCCAGCAAGATGTAGCAGAGGCTTCGTCCGTCCATCCTCCTAATAAGGAGTCTAGGAGCATGGATCGGTACGGAAAGCGCACCCTGAGTTCAGCGGCCTTTACATTAAGGTCCTTGAACTACCTTACGCACTTTACTAGATTTCAGAGGGATCTGATTAAAGAACTATCCGATACCCTCTTGGGTAACCTGCCTGAGGAGCTGGCCCAGACGGTTGGCTCTCAGCTGGCTACATTGTCGTCCATTTCAAACTTGTCCATGAGGCTCATTTCTTATGCGGCCGAAGGGGCGAGTAGAGCGGCGGGTGCAGGCATTGCTCTACGGAGACAAGCCTGGCTCCGCCTGTGTCATTTCGCGGAGGCCTTTAAGTCTTCCTTTGCCGACGCCCCCTTTGATGGGTCCTCCCTGTTTGGACCCAAGGTAAAGGACACACTGACCCGCTGCGAACAGGAGGGTAAGACTCTGACTGCCGTAGGGGCACGATTTTCCACTCCCTTTCGGCCTTATCCCAAGGCTAAAAGAGGAGGCAAAATGTGGTTCCGTAGATCTCAGAAGCCTTACCCCTCTCAGCAGGAGGATTCCCCTTCCAGAGGCAGGAGAGGGGGAAATTCTTCCGGAAGGTGCCATCCCAGAGGCGGCAGAGGCCCTCGCAACACTGGAAACCGCGAGTCCTTTCGTGGCTCTTCAGCCTTTCACAGTCCCTGAGGGATTGCCCGACTGTGCAGCTCCAGAGCCAGTCGGGGGTCGTTTCTCGAAGCACCTAAAAGCCTGGGAAGGTATCACTCAGGACCGATGGGTGCTTTGAATTATCGCCGGAGGTTACACCATCCCATTCTCTCATCCCCCACCTCAGTCCAAAAAAATCCCGGACCCGCCACCCAGTCAACAGGATACTGCAGCCTCATAAGTTTCAAAGCTGCTGCAAAAAGGAGTCATCCAACCGGTCCCCGCAGACCAGATCGGATTAGGGACTTACTCAAGATTCTTTTGGTGCCAAAAGACCGGGACTTGAGGCCCATTTTGGACCTCAGCATTCTAAACCATTCAGTCAGAAAGTCCAAGTTCCGAATGGTCACCCTACAAACCATTCTCCCATTGCTGGAGAAAGTAGTTTGGATGTGCTCCATAGATCTCAAGGACGCTTATTACCATATCATGGTACATCAAGCGTCCAGGAGACATCTGCGCTTCCGCCTAGGAGGCAGTCATTTTCAGTTCCGCGCGCTGCCCTTTGGTCTCACCACAGCCCCCATGGTGTTCACCAAGTGCTTGGCAGTCGTGACTGCTCACCTGAGAAGTCTAGGATTCCAGGTGTTTCCGTATCTAGACGACTGGCTCCTAACTGCCACCTCCAAGCATCTACTACTGCGGAGCCTTCAAGCCACTATATCACTGGGCAGTTCCCTTGGAATCACCTTCAATTGGCCAAAGTCTGTGTTGCTGCCATCTCAACGAATAAGATTCATAGGGGTAGAGATAGACTCAAACCGAATGCAGGTCTATCTACCTACAGACAGAATACAAACCATGCAGACTCAAGTTCGAGCCTTACTTCCCAGGTCCAAAGCCCCAGCCAGGATGGTCCTGCAGCTATTGGGATCCATGTCCGCCACGGTTCTTCTAGTCCCCTTGGCAAGGTTGCACATGAGAATTCTCCAGTGGCATCTTTCAGCTCAGTGGTCCTTTCAGGAACTTCCTCTGTCACCTCATATGGATCACGGAAACATGCAAACGGGACCTTCGCTGGTGGCTAGTGCCCTCCAATTTGGATCAGGGACGACCCTTTGTTCCACCTCCTCCTGCGGCCACTTTGACCACGGACGCCTCCCAGATGGGGTGGGGGGGGGCATTCTCTGTGCAGGTCAGTCCAAGGCAAATGGCACCTGGAAGAGACCCTACTTCATATCAACATCCTAGAAATGAGGGCAGTACTTCTGTCCCTTCAAGCCCTTCACGATTATCTCCCTCAGGGCGTAATTGCCGTTCACTCAGACAACATGTCAGTTGTCTGGTACCTGAACAAACAGGGAGGGACCAGATCCTATCCTCTTTGCAGAGAAGCCATGAGAGTTTGGGAATGGGCAGTCTCGACCAAACGCTTTCTAGTGGCTACTCATATACCAGGCAAGTCCAATGTGATAGCCGACAGACTGAGCAGAACCATCCTCTCTCCTCACGAATGGTCTCTGAACATGACAGTTGCAAGTCAGATTTTCAGCAAATGGGGAGTTCCGTGTTGCGACCTCTTCGCGACTCCCCTAAATGCGAAGTGCAAAGAATTCTTCTTTCTAACCCCGGCTCCGGGGAAGAGCCCCATGGACGCACTAGTCCGTCCTTGGCCCACCGGCTTGCTTTATGCCTTCCCTCCAGTTCCTCTCCTTCCCAGGGTGATCCAAAAGGCATCTCTCTTGGGGAGCAAAATGATCTTAGTTGCTCCTTACTGGCCTCGTCAAGTATGGTTTCCCTACCTTCGGAAATATGCTCTGGAAGGTCCATGGTTCCTGGATCAGATCCCAGACCTTTTGGTTCATCAGTCGGGACTATTCCACCAGTCCCTGCACACCTTAAAATTGACTGCTTGGCTCCTCCTCTTCCGACTATAGTCAGGAGTCATACATTGGATCCAGAGGTTGTACACATTATCTTCGGCCCATAAGTCTGCTACAAAGAAACTGTATTCTAGCAAATGGAAAAGATTTGCTATTTGGGCTCAACTCCGTGGCCTGGACCCCATCTCTATTCCCGTGGCAGAAGTACTAAAATTTTTAACTTCTCTTTTCAATCAAGGCTCTTCAGTCTCTACCATCAAGGTCCAATTTGCAGCGATTTCCAATTTTCACGAATCCATAAACCCACCTTTAATGAGCAACAGATTGTGTAAGACCTTCTTGAAAGGTGCTGCTCTGTTAAGACCTCCGATTTCTCATCCTGCACCTCCATGGGATCTCGATGTGGTGTTACGCGCCTTGACTTCCTTCCCCTTTGAACCGGCGGCTACATGTGATCTAAAGTTTCTATCATGGAAGACTGCTTTTCTGGTGGCGATTACTTCTGCCAGAAGAGTTTCAGAGCTTCAAGCTTTGTCAGTAAAACCCCCATACTTGGTTTTCCACAAAGACAGAGCATCTCTCAGGCCAAATCCTTCCTTTGTCCCTAAAGTTTGTTCCAGTTTCTGCTTACAACAATCGTTAGAACTTCCAGTCTTTTTTCCAAAATATTCTGACAAAGCGAAATTCATATTCCACACACTAGATGTCCACAGGCAGTTGCGTTTTTATTTAGACAGGACCAAACAAACAAGGAAACCAGATCAGTTGTTTGTATCCTTTGCAGACAATAAATTGGACAAAGCTGTCACAAAGGTCACTATTGCCAAATGGATCAGGGACTGTATTACTCAAGCTTATTCCTATTCTAACAAAGAGCTTACCACCTCTGTCAAAGCTCATTCTACAAGGGCTATGGCTACTTTGATAGCATTTCATTCTAAGCTTGCCATTAGTGACATTTGTGCTGCAGCTACATGGTCTTCCCCGCACACTTTCATTTCCCACTACAAATTGGATGTGGCTTCTAGAGGACGAGCTTCATTTGGTTCCACAGTGCTCAGGAGTGTTTTCCAATGAGCCACCCAGGATTTAGGTGCTAGGGACGCTGTCCCATCAGTACAGAATGTAGGCGAGATAGGATCACATAACATCTTTTAGTTATGTACTTACCATAACTTTTGATGTTTGGGATCCATCTCGCCTACATTCCTAATAACCCACCCTCCTTCCCCCTTCCTTGGAGATCAGAGGATATCAGAAGGTCCGAATCCTGTTGTTTCATCTTGAAACATCTAGCAATGTTATATAAACAAGTTGTGCATGTGTGCATGAATGCGGACAAACAAGATCTGGGGGATTAGTGGTGGTGCATCCTGGGATAAGAAATAGCTCAGCCAATAAGAGGCCTCGCTCTATAGCATAGCGTGCCGAGTCGGAGCCGAGGGATCGGCTCCGAGCCCATCAGTACAGAATGTAGGCGAGATGGATCCCAAACATCTAAAGTTATGGTAAGTACATAACTAAAAGTTCCTAACCCTCATTCTAGGAGCAAAAAAAGCTCCAGGAAGCAGCAGCCTCCTGCTAGGCCCGCTCAGACTCCAGTTCAGAAACCTTAGTTTCAAGACACCGCAGGTAGTCTGTGACTACCTGCCTTCCCCTTCACCCCCTCCGGATTCTATTCCCCTATTCTAAAGACTCTTGCTGTCTTCCTTTCTGGCAAAGCATTACCTCAGATAAGTGGGTCTTGTCTATTATACAAATGGTTTGCTTCATGACTTGGGTCATTCCTCCCTCCTTAAGAGGCATCCCACAGCCACCCAAGGACCAGCTCCCCCTTTTCCAGACAGTCTTAGACAGCCTCCTCTCTCAAGAAACTATCCAACCTGTCCCTCTGTCAGAAAAGGGAAAGGGCTTTTTACTCCAGACTTCCTAGTCCCAAGGAAAGATGGCCCATGGAGGCTCTTCCTGGATCTCTCCCACCACAATTAACAGGACGTGCTGGAGGGATAGATTCCTGTCCCAGAGACTTCCTATACTTTGGAACGGGCTACCCATCTATGTCAAGCAAAGTTTTTCATTAGCACTCTTCAAGAAAAATCTTGATGAATGGATGTGAAATAGGAAATACACCCCGGGGATCACTTCTGTGTCTCTGCTCGACAGTGGCACAGGAAAATAACTTTCTTGGGTGGCATAAGCCAGGGAACCTTGTTGGCTAGGCTTACGTATGCCCTTGGGCCGATAGCCTAGTATCTACCTATGAATCTATGAACCTCAACCTTTTTCTACAAGTACCCACTTTTCGCATGCTTACACTCCAGGCTCTCTTTCTCCCTAACGCCTCAGGCATTTCTGGCCACTTTGGACATTAGAGATGCATATCTGTATATCCCCATAAGACCCAATTGCAAGAAGTAGTTATGATTCTCTGTGGGTTCCTCACATTATCAGTTCTCTGCTTTGCCCTTTGGACTATCTACTGTTCTAAGGGTATTCACCAAGTGTCTTGCTCCAGTGGTAACCTATTGCAGGGTCCAAGGGATTTAAATTTTTCCATACCTGGACAACCTCCTGATCCAGGCAGGTTGCTTCTCTTCCCTACACATCCATCTCCAAAAAGTAATCTCTGTCCTGCAGTCCCTGGGGTTCAACATCAATTTCCCCAAGTCCAAACTAAACCCCATCTCAGGACCAAGTTTTCTTGGGGTGCAGAATAAGGACAGATGTTATGAGGGCATTCCTTCCACCTCAAAACTTGGAAAAGCCAAAATAACAAAGACCAAATCCAGCAAAACTCCACCACCAACAAGATAGTCCAGGAATGGCTAAGTTTTCACTTGTAACATGTTGTTGCTTTAAGGCATGCTTTTTGCTACAAGTGAGTGCATTGGTGATGCAAACTGTCATGTGATTATAGGGAGGGGTATTTAAAATTGGTGTTTGTGCTTTTGTAACAGACTCTGATTAATTATTTTTATACGAAAGCGCTTAATCTGGTCAATTTTGCTGTATTTTATTAAACTACTGGAAGCTCTTCTGGGCCTGCATTTTTCATTCCTGGAGTGTCTTGCTGGTGGTGGAATTTTGCTCAAAAGTTGGAAAGTCTGAAGCAGTACTTGCTGTCTGTCCACACCACTGCTATGACAGCGAGACAATATCTCAGACTCCTAGGACATGCTGCCACTGGTAAGACTCCACATGAGAAAATTTTACTGGTACCCGAGGTCCACATGGACCCAACACTCTTACCCCTTGGACCACAACATTCCCTTCCTGCCACACCTAAGGAAGGAGATCCTTTGGTGGTTAGATCAAGTCTCTCTCAACCCAGGACTTCCATTACAACCCCTCACCCCAGTCCACGAGATGTACACAGATGCCTCAGACTTGGGCTGGGGCGAATCTGTAGGCAGGTTGAAGGTACAAGGCACGTGGACAGGCCCTTACAAGCAGGAACACGTCAACATCAGAGAAATAAGGGCCATCATCCTTGCTGTGAGGGCCTTCCAACACATTCTGAAGCAAAGCCGCTTGAAGTTGTTCACAGACAACACTACAGTCCTCTGGTATGTGAACAAATAGTGGGGGAACAAAATCTTACTTGCTATACATACTTGCACTCCAGGCCTGGGAATTGGTGGCCCAACATGGAGTCACCTTGCAAGCAGTCTATACTCCCTCAGCTCATAACACTCAGACACCTTGAGCAGGTCCATGTCACAATCCCACAAATGGATGCTACACAGGGATGTGTTCCTAGACATAGTCCACAAGTGGGGTACACCACAATTAGACCTGTTTGCCTTCCCTCCGAGCAGACAACTTCCACTCTTTTGTACCAGGGAACCCAGCCCCCTAGTGAGGGCAGCGGATGCATTTTCTATCTCATGGAAGGGGATGTTTCTCTATGCACCCCCCTTCTCACTCCTACAAAACGTCCTGTTGAAAATTCAGCAGGACAAACCAAAAATCTTGTTGGTGACTCCCTTTTGGCCAAGACAGTATTGGTCCTCCCACTTTCAGCATGTAGCTAGGACAATCATCACAAGTTACCTCATAGAGTGGACCTTCTCGCACAGGACAAGGGATGCGTAATCCATCCCCACTTAGAATCTCTAAATGTAACCCTGTGGGTGATAGTTTTGATCCCTTTAAGACACCTTTACACTGAGGATGTGCGTAATGTCCTGCAGGAGGCCATGAAGCCCAGTACTAGGAGATCTTTTTCCAAATAGAAAAGATTCTACATTTGGTGTCTTCAAAGACAGCTAGACCCATTTCAAGGGGAAGTCCCTTTAGTGCTGTCCTACCTGTGTGAATTGTTACAAGCTGGGCTGGCATATTCCTCTGTTAAGGCCCACCTAGCTGCTATTTCAGCTTATAGGTTCATAGGTTCATACTAGGCTATCTGCCCAAGGGCATTTATAAGCCTAGCCCATAGTTATGTGGCTTTCGCCACCCCTTTAGTTTGAATAAAACTATGCCTATTATTTTGCTGTGCCTCTGTCAAGCAGTGACACTGAAGTAATCCCTGGGGTATATCTGCGATCTCCCATCCATTGGTCAAGATTCCTATTGAACAAGGCCAGCGAGGTGCTCTGCCTCACATGTACCGGGATTTTGTTCCACAGCATAGGGAGTCTCTGGGTGATGAATCTGTCCCTCCAGCATGTTCTATTAATAACCGTGTCAGGGTTTAAGTCTCCCGCCCTTGTGGTTCTGAGGGATCTAGATTTTTTGAAGTGAAGCATATTCATCAAATCTGGGTTTGACATGGCCTTATATGTCACGCACAAGTCACCTCTGAGCAAGTGGTATGAGACTGAATAGAGCTGGAGTTCTTTCAGTCGGGCAGCATGAGACATATTTTAGAGACCCTTTATCCTTTTGGTGTTGAACTTTTTGGGCCTTTCCAGCTGCTGCAGGTGTCGGGTCAGATACATTCCGAATGGGGCATTGTACTCAATCATAGGTCTAATGAGTGATGAGTACAGGGGGACGATGACCTCCCTTGATCTAGATGTGAATCCCTTCATGATCAGGTGGGCAATGTAGAAGGTTTTCCTAACTACCTTAGCAACATGAGTGTCAAACGAAAGGCTACTGTCAACCTGGGTCCCCAGATCCCTGATGACTTCTTCTGTGCTCAGTGGATTGCCACCTATATGGTAGCTAGGGGTAACCTTGTTTTTCCCGAAGGGTATGGCTATGCATTTCTTGGTGTTTAACTTTAGGCCATGGCTCTGGCACCAGTTATCCGTTTCTGTGAGGCCCTTCTGAAGGATATCTGTGTCAGATGTGTTTTCGACTATGGCACCCATTTTGCAGTCATCTGCAAACTTTGTCAGCCATAACCCTCCTGTGTTTGCTTGTACTTCAGAAAAGTAGATGCCGAACAAGAGTGGACCCAGGACTGAGCCCTGTGGGACACCACTTGTGACAGGCTTCGAGTCTGACATGGCTCCAGCAACTCTGACCCTGTGGGTTCTGTCACTTAGCCAGTTTGCAACCCATCTTGTGATGTATGGGTTTATATTCAAGCTGATGAGTTTTTCGATGATACCTGAGTCGGGTATTGTGTCGAAGGCCTTTGCCAGGTCGAGGTAGGCTGTATGGACTGCCTTTCCCTCATCAATGGCCTTGGTGACTGCTTTGAAAAAGTCAACCAAGTTTAAAAGGCATGATCTGCCTTTGACAAAGCCAAACTGGGTTGGATCCAAAGTCTGCAAGTTCCCTATGTCTTTATTTATGAGTTCCATTATGATCCTCTCCATGGCTTTGCAGATAAGGCTTGTCAAGCTAATGGGACGGTAATTTCCAGGGTCGGTGGAGGCACCACCCTTGTGAAGTGGGACCACAGTCGCCGTGCGCCACTCCTTGGGTACGTGTCCTGAGGTGAGGCTGAGATTAAACAGCTGTCCTAACTGCGGGTTTAATTCCTCATTGAGTTCGTGGAGCACACAGCCGGGGACACCATCCGGTCCCATGGATGCTGTGTTTTTTGCCTTGGAGAGAGCAGTTCTCATCTGGGCGTTGGAGATGTTTGGGGAGCTACAGTCCTCTTGTATAGATATCTCTCCTTTTGGGGGGGGGGAGAAGTTTGCACTGAACCTGTCAGCCAGTATGTTGGCAATGTGTGTAGGTTCAGTAATCTTCACATCATTTTGAACTAATTCTGAGCATATCTGGGAGTTTCCTCCTAGGTTTCTAACATAGCTAAAGAAGGCCTTATGATTGTCTTTTGAGTCCCCGGCGATTTTTCTCTCAAAATTTGCCTTGGATGATTTTATGAGAGCTCTTAGTTTTTTACTTATAATGATCAAAGGAGTCTTACCTTTCAAGGATTTTGCTCTATCTTGTAGTAGCTTCCTCCTTTTGTTGTAGAGCTTGTTTATGGCTGGGGTCCACCAGACTGGACGCTTGCCTTTGGTACAAAGAGTCTTAGTTTTGTTTGGGATTGCCTGATCCATGCATTCCTGTAGGTGCTGGTAGAAGGCATTTGTAAGTGATTCAGCGGTTTGAGTAATGTTTACCACTGGCTCAGGGGCCTTAAAGGAGACCACACTAGTTTTTAGAAGTGTGAAGTCGGCTTTTGAGAAGTTTTTCACTGTGGTCTTTTACTTCAGGTGGGGGCGGGATGAGGACCTCCAGCGAGATTAGTTTATGATCTGATCTCACCAGTGAGGGGTATACTTCCGGTGTTGAACATTGTGATCCCATGTTCGTGATGATGAGATCAAGTATGTTTTCTCCTCTTGTGGGGATGGTGACTAGTTGTTCCATGGCATTTGAGTTTATGAACTCCAGGAACCTTTGGGCAAGAGTGTTTGGGCTTGAGTAGTGTTCCCAGTCTATATTAGGGTAGTTGAAGTCACCTAGTATGATGGTGTTTGGAGATGCATTTATCCCCTCCAGTATTTTCAGGAAGGCCATGTGAGGTTCCTGAGTTTGAGAGGGTGGCCTGTAACATGCTACAAATTGCAGAGCAGTCTTGCCTATGGTTAATTGCACCTGGATGGTCTCCGATGCATCGTGCGTTGCCACCAACCTTGAGGTGTGGGTGTCCTTTATGAATATGGACACCCCCCCCTCCTTTCTTGGTGTTGTCCGGATTTTGGGGCGGAGCATGATATGAGGTGAAACCTGATAGTGCTGGGGTGCTCTCAGGAGCCTTGAACCAGGTTTCTGTCACAGCACAGACATCGATGTTGTCCATACTGAGAAGGGCCTTGAGTGCGTGCATCTTGAGATTGAGACTTCTGGCATTGAGCAGCATTACCCTTAGTTTTTTTTTCTTTTTTGTGTTCTAGGGTGGTAGGTTTTGAATTTGAGCCTTGCCTAAAAAAGGCACTATGGGGGTGGCAAGAGCCCGCCTTTGCCAATATCCAGAAGCCCAGGGGTGACAGGTGCAAGCCGTCCCTTGCGAAGCAGCGTGGCTTGTCCAGCATGTCATCCCAGGCAGACAGACATTGGATCCCCTTTGAATGACACCAGAATTTAAGCCAATTATTAAAGCTGATCATCTTATCACTGTATTGTGGCATCATTCTAGGTGAAGGTAGGATACTGCTCAAGGTCAGGGTCATACCTGCCTGGGCTACATAATCAGAGAGCTCCTCAGTGTCTCTCTTCATGTAGTCCAAGGAGGTACGTCTCAGGTCGTTGACACCAGCGTGGACAATGACTGAGTCGTACTTGTACCTGCTGTTGAGAGACCTGAATGCTTGCGTTATGTGGCGGATTCTAGCGCCCGACAGGCAGCTTACTGTGACCTTCTCCTTACTCAGTCTGGTGAGCGGGACGTCAGTGTGTCTGACTATGGAGTCACCAATGACGAGTGTGTCTGGCATTGTGTTTGGCCATAAGGGCTGTGACTGTTTGACACTCTGACTGTGTGGTCTATGTGTTGCATGTGTTGGGTCCTGAGGTGGTAGTTGTTTGGGTGTCTGCTTTGGTGGCCTCTGCTGTTTTGGTAGATTTTTGATCAGAGCCTCCGAGTATGTCTTTGTGTGATTATGTGTATGATTTGAAGTTTTGATGGTACTATGTGTGACTGGGTATGTAGTGTGTGTGGTTACCTTCTCCTCCTGTCTGGTCTTGCCAGTCCTATGTTGAGAGAGCTCAGCCTCCAGTTTGGCCGTATAGTTGCATCTCTCACATGTATTTGTGTTTTGTGGGAGAAGGAGAGGATTGTCTGTGTACATGAGGCAATTGTAACATTGCCTCAATATTCCCAGGTTCACCAGTTGAGCAGGAGAGGACACTAGCAACTGATCCCTCAACATACTAGAAGTAATAGATAAAGAAACTTACAAAGGACTCTGGGGGATGTGGGTTCTAGGCTGGTGGGGTACTATCTATAATAAAAGTGCTTTATCAAGGTGCAAGTACTGTAGGAGTAAGTGCTAGGCTTTACAGATAGAGAATAGTCTACTTGGGAATCAAGTAGAGATGAACTTTTTAGTTATAGGATACGCTGGTTTGATCAGCAGTACAGTTCGAGGAAGGTAGTTTTAAGGGAAAATTTGAAGAGTGGAATTTAGGTGGCCCAAATAGTTTAACCTTGTTTGCCCGCCGCTGCTCTTGTGTGCAACAGTGGCAACTCTGCGCTAACGCGTGCTTTATAGCAGGGGGCTGGAAAAAACAGGAAATGACCCAAAATGGCCAACAAATTACTAGTTGCTGTGTCTAACCACTCCTCTGAGGACAAACAAGCAGCTCAGTACTCCCCACTCCCACTGGTGAGTAAAGAAACTACCTCTGGCCGCACAAGAAAATGGAGGAACACAGGAACCAAATACAAAGCCCAGGGATCAGCAAAATCTGATCACTGGAACAACTAGCTAGGAAAGTTTAGGAAAGGAGTATTTTTTTGTTTTTTTTTAGTTTTTTGCAAACAGACAGAAAAAATACAGTAAATGCTTTGTTTTTCGACTAAATTGCTATCAAAGGCTGGTACACTTGAGTGTATTAGCCTGTTTGTTACTTTTAAGCAAAACTTTAGCCAACAAGTGCAATCAACAATTTAAGCACAGAAAAACAGGAAAATCAGGTAATAAAACAGTAATATAGGCACAAACAGTAGTCGAAAAGCTCAAAAGATTGAAAATGCAAAATAAAATGTTTAAAAAATACTTATGATCAAGAAAGTCGCTTTTCTGCTCTCTGCTGGCTTAGGAACTCTGCAGGGGACCACGAGGAGCTATGCCAAGTTCTCTAATGCCAGAAAAGCCCGCCAAAGCGTGCTTTATAGCAGGGGGGCTGGAAAAAACAGGAAATGACCCAAAATGGCCAACGAATTACTAGTTGCTGTCTCTAACCACTCCTCTGAGGACAAACAAGCAGCTCAGTACTCCCCACTCCCACTGGTGAGTAAAGAAACTACCTATGGCCACACAAGAAAATGGAGGAACACAGGAACCAAATACAAAGCCCAGGGATCAGCAAAATCTGATCACTGGAACAACTAGCTAGGAAAGTTTAGGAAAGGAGAAGTATTTTTTTTGTTTTTTTTTTATCTACCTCTTGATCCTCCTGTTGCCTCTCGACTTCCAGTGAAGTTGTTCCTTAAGGGATTACAGCACCTCAGGCCCCCCTGGAAGCCGGTTCCACCACCATGTGACCTGAATATGTTTTAGAGAATCTCACTGTTGCTCCTTTTGAACCATCATCAAAAGCCTCTCTAAAATATTGCAGTTGGAAGACTGTGCCCTGACACCAGCCAGGAGAGTGTCAGAGCTCCAGGCCCTCATGGCCACCCCACCTTTTTAATCTTCCAAAGGGTGGAGAGATCCTAAAGACCAACCAGTCCTTCATGTCTAACGTGGTACATGATCTGTCCCTGAACCAATGTATTCACCTCCCCAACTTTGTTTTCCCATACCCAGAATGACCATGAGAGTGGTCTGTGAAAATTAAGGGAATGCAGGACTCTTAAGATTGTGCCTTGACAAAACCAAGTCCCTTAAGAAATCAGAGCAGTTGTTTGTCTCCTTTCACTCCAGAGCTCTGGGCAAAGCGGTGACAAAACAGATTATTTCTGCGTGGATTTCCAGGGCCATCTCCTTTTTGTTACACTTACCATGGCAAACATCTAACCTCAAAAATTAAAGCCCACTACACTAGAGCCATGGCCTCATCTGGAGCCTTCTTCAAAGGGCTGCACACTGCTTCCATTCTAGAGGCAGCTACCTGGACATTCACCAATACTACAAACTGGACCATATTTCCAGGTCTAGAGCAGGGTTTGCTAGGGCAATCCTGCATGGATTCTTGGAAAACAGTGCCGTACTACCCTCTTCCTCTTCCATTTGTATTTTGTTACTCACCCAAATGTTGTGAATACTGCAACATGAGAACAGAAGGACATAGAACAGTTGTGTACAATCTTACCATAACCATAGATGTCCTTCTCTTCCATGTTGCATTATTTTCTCTCTCCCTCTCGCGCATATATATATATATATATATATATATATATATATATATATATATATATATATATATGTGTGTGTGTGTATAAAAATGCCTTATGGATGACACAGGACTTGTGCAGCTATCCTGGGACTGGGGTTCGACTAGGGCATTCATTTCTGAGGAAAGGTACATGCAGATGTCACTTTTATGGCCCACTCACCCTTCAGCCAACGTTGGACATCCCATGTACCTTGCAGTTTCTAAATCTTTTTTATACTGGCCAGACGTTTGGGTAGCTAGGCAAAGGATAACCCAAAAGTTATGAATACTGCAACATGGAAGAGAAGGAAATATATGGTTATGGTAAGATTTTACACAACTATTCTTTCTGTGCTGTTAATGAGCTGCTTTCTGTAGCTCAGGGTTTGAATCCCTCAGTCTCCATTTGCCTACTTTGGTTTTTTGAGTACATCACTTAATCAGACAGTGCTTCCAGGTTCCCATAAAAAGGAAACTTGTGTTTAGTAGGCTTGCCCGGTTAGCAAATAAAAATTAAATAAGTTAAATAAAAAATACCCAGTGTTACATGACATGGTAGTGAAGGTTATGTGGTATCTGAAACGGGTGTCATTGGAAGTGTTTAAGAATTGCAGAGCCCCCTTTACCTTAAGAATGCAGGAATTAGAGAGGGCAAAGTTGCACAGGTCATACACATTTGCAGAGAGGAAGATTAGCTGTGGTGCTGAATTGGTCAAAGAGGGGGTAGGTGCTTTCTTTACATGCTTCTTTTTGTGAATGTTGTCTCAGACCATCAGATTGAGTTATCCTGCAGTAATTTGTTCTCCGAGATGTGTGCATGCTCTGAGGATAATTTAAGGAGAAGGATCTGGAGCTGTGCACTTTGTCTTTTCTAATGTTTTCTGAGATTTCTGTATTTAAACAAAGTAGAATTAGCTTTAGTCTGTAAATTGGTTCAGTTTAGTCCACTGCCTGAGAGTTTATGGCAAATAGTGAGTAGATAACAAGGTGGCTAAGCTAAATAAGAATGGAAAAAGATCTTTTTGCTTATCGCAACATCATTATCTGTGACCTCTTATCTGCTTAGGCTTTTGACTGGAGGTGGATTCGCTTTTCTCTCCTAGAAGACTGGCCTTAATGTACACCAGAGTAGCACCTGCTGAAGATGTCTTTCACTTGTAGTAGGGAACTAGCCACATGTTTTGTAACCTGTTCCAGGCTGGAGCCCTTCTGGACTGAAGTTGAGGGGGCTTATAGACAGGCCTGGAGTTAGCACCTCTACAATGGGCACCTCTGTCAGACTGAGAGTTCCTTTACCTACACATCTCTTATTCACAGGCTAACTTTTTTAGGAAGCTGTTTACAGTGGGCTAAAAATGTATTCGTTGAACAGGATACAAGTTGAACCCTTTGCGATTCAGAATTGGTAAAAGTGGTTGCAAGGCCATTTTATAGACATCACTGTTTTTGTGTAATAGCATACCTCCAGAATTGCAGGAATATGACTGGGGCTAGCTTCTAAATTGAGTCCTAGGATGTCAGTCCATTTAACACAAATAGGATGTGCTGCTATTGCTCAAGTGTTGAGCCTGCCAATTTAATTTTCATGCGATTGCTCTGGAAAATGTGAAACAGCTGACAGAGGCTCATTATTTAGCAGTATTTAGCTGTTTACCCACCCTGACCCTTCCTTTTTAACAGATTTTTGATTTGGTTTTAAAATATTCATCTTGTTTACAATAATCTTGAATATAAAGTATGATTTATGCAAGTTGAGCGTCTACAATGCATGAAGAATTTATTTTAATAAAAAATACAGGCAATCAATATTGTTTTTCATTTAGCAGTTATTTTTGAAAATGAGAAATGTTTTACGTATTTGATGATATTAAACTAACTGACTTTCATCTTAAACAGTTTTTTTTTTTATCCTTCTGTGTGAGAAAAACTGTTTTGAAAGGCAGGAAATGAGCTTTTTGGGGGCTAAGAACTTGTTGGCAGGAAATGAGCAAAACAACCAAATTAGTGATAAATTTTCCGTTTTCTCAGAATAACTTTTATTGTATTTTCTCTCTTGAATGAATTGTGGCATGAAAAGGCTCTGTAAATTCTGTTCGTGCTGAAATTGAACATCTGGATTTTTTTGACAGAGACGAATGACGTAAATTTAAAAAAAGAAAAGAAAAAAAAACAGCTGCATCTTTGAAGTGCTCTTTTTAACATAATTATACCTGCTACATTTTGTTGATATAAAAAGATGAAATGCCAGTTAAATGCTGTTGAGTTAATGAGATTGCAAGGAGCTTGGGTCCCATTAGAAATGACTACGGAGAAAGTCCCTAGTTGGGCTTTGTTAATAACAGGAAAAGAATTGCCGTAATTATCTTTTCCAAGTTCATGCTGTAACTTTGTTTGCACAGTGTGTTTTCTGCAAAATAGTCAAGTTGAGCATGCAGAATTTTTGTCAGTAATAACATACAGCTTTTTAATTCCTGTATTCCTCTTCTTTGGAATGACCTGTGAGTATGCACAAACCATTTCCCACTCTTCCTTTTTGAGTCCCATCATCTCCACTGATTAACCCTCATCCCTAGCTAAACCTAAGTGGCGTACAACCTTCATGAACAAGAAGTGCTTATTTAAAATGTTGCAGATTATATAATAAAAGAAATTAAGACATTGATTTAAAATAATACAGAATTTAAAAAATATATCATTAAAGACACTGTGCAGTGAGGGTAGAGGCTGGAGTGTGGTAAATCTTTAGTACCCTACCACTTTTTTTTTTCTTCTCTGTATTCATGCATTCTTTATTGAATTTCAGCCCTAATGTTTAGGGACATGAGTTGTGCTTTCTTATAGGTTCATAGGTTGGTACTAGACTATCAGCCTTGGGGCCTATACAAGCCTAGCCATAACAATTCCCTGGCTATTTCTTCCCACACTATTTACTTCCCTGGACCCCTGTCTGGCAGGGCGACTGACGTGATCCCTAGGTTGAATTTCCTTTCTCCCATCCAATAATCAAGGTTCCTTTTGAACAGGGCCAAAGAGGCGCTCTGCTTGTCAAATACTGAAATAGTATATGTGGATAAAGAATAATAAAAGTACCTTATTTGACGTATGAGCTTGGATAATTTTTTGGTTTGATGTAATTTTTGGAAGTGTCATAGTGACATCTTACCCCAAAAGTGCCACTGTTTGTGTCTGTCCAATCAAGGGTCCCCAGAAGTGATGATGGAGCTCATGGGTCTGCCTCCAATGTGACGTTGCCATGATGCCTGATGATCAGCAGTACTGGTAATTTTTTTTTGAGTGAATGAAAATCGGTAACTTTTCCGCAGATATGTAAGATTATCCTTAGCCTGTCTTGAGTTTAGTTTAATTACCCAAAATGTGGGGCAAAAACAAGCATGTGTTAAGACTTCTTATTTAAACAGCTGGATGGAAGATATGACATGGTAAGAGTGTGTTGGGAGCTTATCAGTGGTATATAAAAGTAAGCACAGATATGGATCCATATACAGCTTGCTGAATTTTTATTGCAGTGTATGTGGCATGTCTGAAAAAATGATCATAACTGACAAATTTAAGTGTTGCTGTGTGGTGACTCAGTGATGCAGAGTAAACCAGCAGATTTTGGTAAAGATGGTAGTATTTTGTCATGGTTCCCCACTAATGTGTCAAGCCCCTCTATCCCCCTGCTCAACCGTTTGGCCTATGCATTCCCTCCAGCAGTGAGAGATATGACCCATTTGCCCCACAAGGGATAGGTGTTAATTAGTGGCCATGTTCCCATCATCATTCTCAGGGAATATCATTTGTCTGTTATTTAAGCCTTAGACCCTTCTCCCGTGGCTGACATGAATGCCTACAGATAGGAGATTTTACTATACTTTCCTCTGTGACCATGTCCCTTGAAGGCACTTTTGGTTTGGCAAATCCATGCACATACACTGCATGCAATGCACCTTTACTTCCAGCAGGTTCCATGAATGAAGTGGTTTAAACTGCCTCCTACCCATAAGGATGGGCATATGCATCAGCCACTCACTCCCACTCTTCCACAGCATCTCCTGCAAAACCCAAATCGGTAGTTGTTTCCATGTCATCTGGGATTTATCCCTCTGAGCATCAGAACCAGCGTTGTGATACAGATGATTTGATGGAACATTTTCTATGTGACTGGTTTAATAATTATCTTCATTCTGTTAATGCAGGTGCCATAAATAAGGGAGTCGTGATTTGCAGGCATTTGTAGAGTATCTTGATTCTTGCCTAGATGTAGTTATGATGGCAATAGTAGTGCCTATATAAAAGACTGCCATTCTGCACCTGGTAGAAGGGATTCCTATACTACTGCTACAAGACTTTGTAGTCAGAACTGCTAAATTATTAAGCTTGCCTTTTTTTATTTTTGAATGAAAAGTCCAACTCCGTATAGTGTGAACCAGAGAAGTATCTAGAATATGCTAATATTATGCCTAGGACACATTAATTTGCTGGATGAATATATTGCCCGAAAACATAGCTGTGTGACCACATTTCTGACACATTTCAAGTGATTTAATATTGTAATGTTCTCAGTTGTCAGTCATTATGACAGAATACATGAGCAGATTCCAACAGCATGGGCCTTTAGTACTGTACTGAGGAGCTTGTTAGTAAAGCAATCCCAAAACTCAGATGAGGAATACAGCTGTGCAGTGTGAGTTCTAGTAAGATGGGCAATCTGTGGATCAGGTAGACTGCAAATCAGAAAGTTGGGAATCTTTTGTAGTGGCTGGTTGCAATGCAGACTTAGGAGCATGGCAACTAAAGACTGCATTATCCCAAAGTAACAAAATCTTAATTGAATTCTGAGGATGTTGAATGGAATTTAAAAAGGATGCATACATGGCAAACACACTGTCTATAAAGTTTTATGTCAGAGATGGTACAAAATGTTCTGCCAACTGTAGCTGAGTGTGTGTGTGTGTCTTTCGGCTTTTCCCAGTTAGGGGTCGTCACAGCGGAACTCTGGCCTTATAATGATTGGCAGTAGATTTTTATGTGCCGAGTTGCCAGCTCTGAAGCACAACCTTCAACGAAAGTACGCCCATTCACGCATGTCTCCACACAGAATACGCTCTAGCTGAGAATCGAACAGGACAACGTCTTACTGTGAGGCAACAACGCTACCGCAGCACCACTACCGCAGTAGCTGAGTAACTGACCAGAACTTCTCAGGAATAGGTGCAGGGTAGTGTTAATTTGTATTATTGACATTGCTAATATTTTTTAAAGCGGCTTTACTAACCACATAAAAATGTTTTAGGTAATTTTCTTGTTGCACATTGTCAGCAGTTGTCTATTGTAATATTTAATGCACTTCTTCAGCTGTTTGCATGCTGATTTCAGCATAAAACTACTGATGTTTAATGTGTCTGTGATGTATATATTATATTTGATTCTTCACTAGAATATAAAAATGTGAGCTTTATTATATCTCTCAAATCTTAATTTGTCTGGGAAGTGGTGATCTTGCACATGAAGTCAAAAGATCCTGTCATTTTCTAATTGGAAATCAAGTAATTGTATTACACACAGTGATATTTAAAGAAGGGTATGAAATGGAGTTTTACCCATGAAGATTTCATTATACCAGTAATGTGATAAAGCCCTTGTACATTTACAGATAAGAGTTTGAGTCTGAAGAAATATGTAGTCACTTTTATGAAACACAGCCAGTAAAAGTTAATGGTGATGCATGACTCTGTGTGTGTGCGTATCGATGTGTTGCTGGAAAAAAAAAACTCTGTATAAAATTTCATTAGTAAAATGGCTTTGCTGGTCCCTCTAGGTTCAGTAGCTGGAAATATTTAATTTAGTTAAGAAACATGCATTCATAAGAAAATTTATTCTGTATGATTTTGATACCACTTGTGTTTATTCAGTGGATGTTAGAACTGTGATCAGAAAATGGGTTTTATGTTGTATTCCACAGTAATGCTTGATTTGAAATATTCCCAAAAATGCACTTTGTGGGTATACTATGAAATGGCAAAAGCTTTTAATTTAATGATACTGTGGGAAGTTGCCTTTCCAAAAATGTGTAATCCAAAAAGACCTGGGATAATGATAATCTACAAGATAATGCATTTCAGGCAGTTCTCTTAAGTAAACCACTTTAAGAGAGCTAGGGGTAGTGCCTTTGTATCTTAACGACAAGGGCAAATCTGTAAGATACTCTATGCACAAGCACAAATCCATGCCATCCTCTTGACCTTAAGGGCCTTATATTGGGTAAAATCGAGTTATATTGGCTAGGTTTGCAAGGGCCCTTAAGCCATTAACCTAGTAATCTATGAACGACTGACATTTTGGTAAGCTATTCTAACAGTTTTGCTGATGCCATGATCAATACATCTAAGATTGCATTCAGAATATTACTGAGGTTGAAAATAACATTCCATGATGTTTTATAATCTGGCAAAACTGTTTTTGGGACAGCTGTCTGAGGTTGCTGACTTTTAACAACAAAAATGTGGCCAAAAGGGATCTGTTAAAATACTTTAATGGAATATTAGCACCTTGAGTTCTAAGAACTCTTCATGAGAAAACTAGCAAATAATTAATTGTATAAAAATGACAGCGTAATTAACCAGTCACAGAAAACCTATCCAAGGCAAATCCGAAATCCTAATTTTTATTGCACTTATTGTTTTACCTATATGATATAATATAATGAACATGTACATCTAATGTATATTAACTACAGTAGACAGATGAGTTAAAGGTCCTGTAACATTTAAACTAGCTGCTGGAAAAACGACTTAAAGCTTTACAATAACCACATGGATATGTACCTAACCCAGATGAAAACTGGTAGGTAAAGTATTTTATTGTAGTTGTAGTATTAGGCATATCAAATTTACTGTGAACCAGTCTTCGATAAAGACCAAGTCCTAGTCTATAAGATGTAATGGGAAATAAAGGAAGAATTTCTTTGAAATGTCTAAAAGCAACACAGACCAATGTTTAATTTACAATATCCACAATACATTTAGATAAACCAGTGTGTAGAGCAACAACAAAATATTGGTGCCATAATATTCTCCACTATATTACATTGATTTTTTTATCCCCCTTAATGCATCATCACTTGAACCAATACCATTTTTTAATGCCTTGACTATGGCTTCCATACAATAACCCATTTTCAAAAACTTGTGTGTTAGTCTCATAATATGGTGATCAAATTTGTCTTTAGTGTTGTACAAACATTTAGCACTAATAAATTTTCCTTTACATAAAGATTTTAAAGCGTGGTGAATGAAATCTTGTAGCATAAAGTAAACTATTAGTACTTGTAGGTTTGATAAACATTGATGGAAGTCATTGTCCATTTTTTGTCCTTAATTTTACATCCAAAACATAGGACTTTTATGCCACCTGCCCCATCCTTCATTGGGCAGAGGGAGCAGTTTGTATAATGTAGGTGTACTTTGGTATCATAGGGTAGCAAAGAGACACTGATTTATGCACCAGTTTACAGTAGGAAAGTATGTTTATTATTTTGATTTTATTTATTTATGCTTTATTGATCAGGTTAGATGCACTAGGCCACTGTCCTCTTTTCAGGGAAGACCTGAGGTTTTAGTTCTTTTACATCCACTTGCGCTATCACCAACTCAGGTAGATGAGGCCTCTGTTTAACATCTCATCTGAAGAATGGCACCCATATTTATGTTGCACTGCAGTGTCATTATTAGAAAATTATTCCAAGCACCTGAAGTGGGAATAGAACGCACAGTCCTGAGCTTCCCAGCACCAAAGGTGAGTGCCTTCACTATTGAGATACTGACATTGCTTTTGGAGAGAGCAGAATGAATGAAAACCTTGAAAACACCAGGAAAAAGCTGGAGCTTGTTCTTGTTAATAGGAATACAGATGATAGAGGCAGAAAGTTACAGAAATAGAAATATTTCAGTTGTATGGAATTGTACTGAAGCTAGTCACTGTGAGCTTTTGTTACTTCAGAAGATTTTTGTTTTGGGAAGAACCTGTATTTTTTTTATGTTTTGTACATTTAATTCTCTCTTTAAGACTTTGTGGTCTCTGATGCCGCTGATATTTCACATTGCTGTATTGTAGAGCAGCTTTTTGCCATACTTTTCCATTCTGAAGTCCTAAGACTGCACCTTTGGCCACCCATTTTGAGCACAATTCTTTTTCTAGTATGAGAGGGAGATTTCTGTAGTGTGTACTGGGGAGTTTTTTTCCCATTTGTTGATCCATTTGACAGAATGACAACTGTAGAGTTACTGTAGACCCATCATTGTTGCAGCCAAAGGGATGGTGATAGTGACCAAAGGTTCATAGGAGGTTACTAAGCTAATTACCATAGGGCCTTTACAAGCCTAGCCATGTTATACCTGTGTTCCGTAATTGACCTTGGTTAGATGGTCATTACTACCAGAGTGAGTCTATGATCACTACCAACTACCCCTTTTCTTGAGGGACGTGGGTGCCACCCACAGCATGAATTTATGGTCTCCCATCCAGTTGTCTAAGTTGTGCTTGAATAGGGCTATTGAGGAGCTCTGCTTCACATGTATTGGGAGTGTATTTCAGAGGAGTGGCAATCTCTGGGAGATGTACATCTCTCCATCATGTTCTGTTAATGTCCCAGGCTGGGTTGAGATCCCTGGAGCGAGTGACTCTTATCCCATTTGATTTGTGGATGTGCAGCATTTCCATTAGGGCAAGGTCAGGGATTGCTCTGTAGGCCAGGCACAAGTCACCTTTCAGCAACCTGTAGGATACAGAGTACAGTGACGGGTATTTCAGTCTTTCCATGTAGGTTATGTTGGGCAGGCCCTGAATTTTCTTGGTGAGAAACCTCTGTGGTCTCTCCATTTGCAGCAGGTGTCTTGTGAGGTACATGCAAAAGTGAGCATTGTACTCGTAGTGGTCTGATGAGGGTTGAGTACAGAGGCGTTATAACATCCTTAGTCTGTCTTTGAATGCAATGCCCTTACATTTGAGATATGCAAAGTAGAAGGCTTTCCTTACCACTCAATCGCTATGCAAGGACAATTCCACCACTTAAACAGCTAATCAAAGAGGTCAACCTACAGTTATATATTGCCTCTTTGGAGTGCTTACACCCTCCAGGAGGGATTGAACTGAGCCATCTGTGCAAGTATCCTTTCAGTCTAGAGGACCGGAGAACTGCTGAAGGTCTTTATGTACATGAAAGGGCATGAGTATCAGAACTTTGAAAAGGTTAAAATGCAGTACTTACCAGAGATGAATTTACCTGAGAAACACAAGTTCAAAAACTTCCCAACACTACTTTTTCTCATAAGAAAAATTATAAGATCTCAATTATTTGACTTAAAGCACCTAATTTATGTTTAGATCTTTGGTCCACTTAACTGAAAAGAAAATGATAGAAATACTAGCGGTTGATAAAGTTAAACTATTTACCTACTGCTTTATGAAACTGGGCATATCAGATTGCTTCTGAGGAGGCTAAAAGTTTTTGTTGTACTAGTAGAAAGGTTGTTATTCAGTGAAACAGAGTTTAAAACTGAGCAGTCTAGACATGTGGTGAAGCCTGAGTCAGATGCTGGCTGCAAGTGGGCCTATATTAGAACATCGAAGTTTCAAAACTTTGAATGTTCTAATATCGACCCCTACTCAGTGAAAGCTGAAAATATCGAAGCAACAGAAAACCAAATTTTTTCTTTGCTTCGGTATTTTCAGTGCTGTGGTGGAAAGTTACGGGTCTGGTTCAGGTAAGTGTGCTATTGAGTGCGGGTTAGTTTTGTTAGGGTTAGGGTGCAGGTTAGGTTTGTGTACGATTGTGTGGACATGAGGGTTAGGGCGGGTTAGTTGAGTTAGGGTTAGGGCGTGGGTTAGGTATGTGTACGATTGTGTGGACATGAGGGTTAGGGCGGGTTAAGTGAGTTAGGGTTAGGGCATGGGTCAGGTAAGTGTGCGATTGTGTGGATGTGAGGGTTATGGCGAGGTAGGTGAGTTTAGGGCATGGATGAGGTGAGTGTGCAATAGTGACGGACCTTAGGGTTTGGGTTAAGGTAAGTGGATAGTGGTGTGTGTATAGTTTAGTGTAGGGTTAGGTGTATGTATGTGGATTGCTGTTTGTTTGGTGTGCTTGTGTTGTGTGTAGTGTTTTGGAACAGCATATTTTTTCCCTAGGAAAAAATTTGCTGTTCTGTATGTTCGATGTTTTCAGCTTTCGCTGAATAGGGGTCGATATTAGAACATTCGAAGTTCTGAAACTTCAGTGATGTTAGGTTGTCAGTCTCGCCTTCATTCTTGCTGGATGGGTTCGGAGCCGATCTTCGGCTCCGACTCGGCACTTGCTAAGCTCGAGAGTCACTTTTACCAGCTCGAGGCAGCCCCATATCCCATGATGCAAGGCGGTAAATACCCAGATCTCGTTTGTCGCTAAGCTGATGAGGTACTCCTTTTACCAGCTCTTGGTAAGTGTTTTATTATACACATTTTAGTCACCCCATTCCTAAATTTTCTCTCATTTATTAGATTTTTTGTCACTTTTAGATAGTTGTACGGTCTTTAGCTAGTTTTACTATTTCCCTAGTTCTTTTTATTTAGTCGGGCCTTCATTCCCTCCCATCCCTTCCTGTCAGGGTGTGTGTGGGTTTATTTTTTTTACACTTTTAAGTTAAATATTTCTGATTCTGGGTCTGTGTGAGTTGTGTGTTTTGTGGATAGCACTATGTCCAAAGAACAGAGGGTCTCAGGCTTCAAGAAGTGTGACTCGTGCTGTCAGAAGATGTCTCTGACAGACGGTCACACTTCTTGTATCTACTGCCTGGGACCTCTCCACCTGCAGGACTCCTGTGCTATTTGTCACTCTTTCAGCCAGAGAGACCTGCAGGAAAGGAGAAATAAATTAATTTTGAGAGGACTTCTCAAACCGGAGGGCTCCCCGACCAAGTCTGCGTCGGGCAAGCCCTCTAAGACCTCCAAGGCCCAGGCTTCTGCTTCTAAGCCTCCGGCCTTGGCTCCGACTCCTTTGGAGTCGAGATTGGCTCCGGCTTGAGCCGATCTTATTTTGGCTAAATCTTCGGCACCGATGGCGATCGGTGCCGATACTTTAACTGCCACATTGGTGTCTGCTCCGACCGGCTCCGATTACCATGTGACTAAGGCTTCGGTATCGGCGCCGACCGGCTCCGATAACATTATTTCCTTGCCTGTATCAGCTCCGGCCGGAGCCGATACATCCTTGACTAGACTTGGAGCTGAGAAGTTGTCGGCTCCGTCTGGAACCGAGGGTTCTTCGGCTCCGATGGTTCCGTCGAGGAAGCGGTCCAGGTCTCCCTCTTTGGAGCCGATACTGTCGGCTCCGGCCTCTCCTCTTCTTTCGGAGCGGAGCCATCGGAGCCGATCATCTAGGTCTTCCAGGCTCTCAGACCATGATTTGGAGAGAGTGGTAAGCAGATTGTTAAAATCACAGGCACTAGCCCAAATGCTTCATAGTCCGTCTCAACAGACGACTATTAGTCCACACCCTCTTCAAGTTCCTCCTTCGACTCTCCCTCAGCGCTCGGAGCCGGAGTCTATGGGAATAGTCACTGCTATGGCTGCGGGACAGATACCTCCCCTTTCTGCTCCCTCAGCTTCTACTCTTATCTCCTCCTCGAGGCCTTCCTTGGAGGGATCCGGTGGTCGGGCTTCCCTGGTCTGCTCCGAGGGGGTGAGTGGCATTGGACCCTTGTCCGACCCTGCTCTTCCCCTCGGGACTTCGGCCTTGATGAGCTCGGCCCCGACATCTGCCTCGGAGCCTTCCCTTTCGGTGGGCCCGGGAGTCCCTGTTTCTTCGGAGCGGGGTCTCTCGGATCTCCCTGGGAGGGGAGCCTTCGAGGTGATGAGGAGTGTGCTGGCCCCTGGGCTCAGTCAGCAGTCTATCCCCTTAGCTCCTCTCTCTACGGTGCCTGTAGATGTCTCTTCTCACTCTCTTGCTCCCGGACCGAGACATCCACCGCCTGAGGTTTCCCCACTGGGAAGAACCCCCTCTTCCGAGGATTCTCCCGATCCGTCAGGAGATCCTCCGCATAAGAGGACCTGTAAGAGGAAGCACCTAGACTCCCCCGAGTCTACTACTTCAGATACCGACTTAGATGAGTCGGAGGGGTCCCCTAGATCCCCCTCTGAGGATGTCTCTTTTTCAGACATCCTAGAACTCCTAAAACAGAGGGGAAACTGGCCTTCCATAAATCCCTCCGAGGATGAGTCGGTATACCTAGAGGCGTTCGGATCTCGACCCTCCACCTCCTGGGTGTCTCCGCCTTTCGACCCCCTCATGGAGGTGATAGCTCGGAAGGCGTGGGCATCTCCTGATTCCGTAGAACCAGTTCCCAGGAGGCCTTCTAAATTTATTACAGCCCCTTCCGAGAAACAGTTTCTTACAAAAGGTGTCCCTTTTGATGCCATGGTGGTGGCAGCCGCCACCAAGAAGGAACTTGCAGATCCTTCCGTACCAGTCCATCCTCCTAACAAGGATTCTAGGACCATGGACAGGTATGGTAAGTGGATGTTTTCCTCAGCGACCTTTGCCATGCGTTCGCTGAATTATTTATGTCACTTCACCAGACTTCAAAGGGACATCCTTAAAGAATTAGGTGAAGTAGTACAGGATCCTACAGCTGCAGGGGCTCAGGACAAGATTGCTTCCCAGCTAGGTATCCTTAACTCCATAACCAACTCCTCCATGCGTCTGATTTCGTATGCAGCAGATGGAGCGAGTAGAGCTGCAGGGACAGGAGTGGCTCTTAGACGTCAGTCCTGGATGCGGCTCTGTAATTTTGCAGATCCCTTTAAGGCATCCTTCACAAACTCTCCCTTCGATGGATCAACTTTGTTTGGTCCTCAGGTGAAGGATACTTTGACCAGGTGTGAGCAAGACGGCAAGACTCTTTCTGCCGTAGGAGTCTGTTTTTCCACCCCTTCTAGGCCTTACCCTAAAGGACAGAAGGGTGGAAAGATGTGGTTCCATAAATCTCAGGGAGTCACGCCAGACACACGTGGTCAGTTTACCCCTAGGGGCAGAGGGGTAATAATAACAGACGCCGCCCTAGAGGCAGAGGGGGTCCGCAAAACCAGGGAAGCAGAGATCCTCTCTCTGACAAGCCCTTCCAACATCCCTGAGGTGTTGCCCGACTGTCCATCCTTGGAGGCAGTCGGGGGAAGATTATCGCTGTACCCAGAAGCCTGGCGTTCCCTTTTACAAGACAAATGGGTACAGTCGATCATATCCGAGGGTTACAAGATTCCTTTCGAGGAAAGTCCCTTCTCTCACAAAAATTCCCTTCCAGATGTTCCACCCGGTCTAACGGAAATCGCAAAATTAGAAGCATCAAAGCTTCTACACAAAAGGGCCATTCAGCCAGTTCCAACAGACCATCCAGAGCCTGGAATCTACTCAAGGTTCTTTTTGGTTCCCAAAAAGACAGGAGATTGGAGACCAATATTGGACCTCAGCAGGCTCAACAAGTCTGTGAAAAAGACAAGATTTCGGATGGTCACACTTCAATCGATTTTGCCCTTCCTGGGCAAAGACAACCTGATGTGCTCAATAGACCTTCAGGATGCGTACTATCACATAAAAATCCACAGACGCTCCAGACGGTTTCTCCGCTTTCAGCTGGGGTCCAGTCATTTTCAATTCAGAGCCCTGCCCTTTGGTCTCACTACAGCCCCCAGAGTGTTCACCAAATGCATGGCAGTGGTCACGGCTCACCTGAGACGTCAAGGATTCCAGGTGTTTCCGTATCTCGACGACTGGCTCCTCTCAGCCACCACCAGGCATCAACTTCTCCAAGCCAGGGATTACACCCTAAATCTCTGCACTCAGTTAGGAATTTCGATCAACTACGAAAAATCCTCCTTATTGCCCTGCCAGTCTATTACTTTTATAGGCGCAAATTTGGACACTGTTCGGATGTCAGCAAACCTCACAAGCCAGAGAATCCTAGATATCCAAAACCATGTGCGGATCATCCTTGCCAGCAAAAAGGTGCAAGCCAGACTGGTCCTAAAAGTATTGGGCCTCATGGCAGCTGCCATTACTCTTCTTCCTTTGGCCCGCTTTTATATGCGTCTCCTTCAATGGATGTTGTTCACCCAATGGTCCTACCAACAACTTCCCATGCGTCACCAAATTCTGGTGACACAAATTTGCAAAAACCACCTATCCTGGTGGATTTCTTCTCCCCAGGTTCATCAGGGCAGACCCTTTGTTTCCCCGGCCCCGGTAGCCACAGTCACTATGGACGCCTCCCTGATCGGGTGGGGGGGGTCATTATCAGGGCAGGATGGTTCATGGGACGTGGCAACCGTTCGAATACCACCTGCACATAAATGTCCTAGAGATGAGTGCAGTGCTTTTAACGTTGCAAGCCCTCAATGACTTTCTTCCCTTGGGAACAATTGCAGTTCACACGGACAACATGTCCGTAGTGTGGTACATCAACAAGCAGGGCGGAACCAAATCCTACCCCTTGTGTCGAGAGGCTCTCATACTTTGGCAATGGGCGATCTCCTCTCATCGGTTTCTGGTAGCAATGCATATCCCTGGGAAAACCAACACATTAGCGGACAGATTGAGCAGAGCTATACTCATGCCTCACGAGTGGTCTCTCAAACAATCTATAGTGGAGGAGATTTTTCAGAAGTGGGGCCGCCCATGTTGCGATCTTTTTGCTACTCCCCAAAACAGCAAATGCCCAGCCTTCTTCTCTCTCTTCCCACTTCCGGGCCATCCCCCCAGAGACGCTCTTACCCAAGATTGGCCCCAGGGACTTCTTTATACCTTTCCTCCCTTTCCATTGATACCACAGGTACTCCAGAAAGCTACTGTTTTGAGAGCCAAAATGATTCTCATTGCCCCGTATTGGCCTCGACAAATTTGGTTTCCGTTCCTCCATCGTTACCTTTTGGCGCAGCCCTGGCATCTGGACCCAGTGCCAGATCTTCTGATCCACCAATCGGGTCAGCTGCATCGGTCCATTCCTTCTCTCAACCTCACGGCTTGGTTGCTCCACTTCCTTCCTTAGCCAGGCTTCCTATGATCTCTAACCCTGTTAGAGATATCATAGTGGCTTCCCTTAAATCCTCTACTAGAAGGATTTACACTAGCAAGTGGAAACGCTTTTCCCTTTGGGTGGAATCAAGGAACATAGATCCCTTTACTGCCCCTGTTCATGCAGTTTTGGATTTTCTAGCGGAAATCTTTCACTCGGGTTCTTCATCTTCCATGGTCAAAGTTCAGTTGGCTGCGATCTCGAACTTTCATGTCGGTTTTGCAGATCACAACATTATGTCCCACAAGCTTTGTAGAGCCTTTCTAAAAGGAGTTTTTCTCCTCAAACCTCCTGTCAGGAGTCCTCCTCCTCAATGGGACCTAAATCTAGTGCTGACATCCTTAATTCTTCCTCCCTTTGAGCCAGCTGCTTCATGCTTACTAAAGTTTCTTTCATGGTAGACACACTTCCTTGTCGCTATTACCTCGGCTAGGAGAGTGTCAGAACTTCATGCCCTTTCTGTTCGTCCCCCATATTTGGTCTTCCACAAGGACAGAGTATCCTTGAGAACTAATCCATCCTTTTTGCCCAAGGTTGCTTCAAAAACAAATTTAAACCAATCTATTGATCTCCCTGTATTTTTTCCCAATTACTCCCAACAGATCGGAACAAAAATTACATTATCTTGATGTTCACTGCCAACTCAGATACTATTTGGACAGAACAAAACAATTCAGAAAGTCTGATAAGCTCTTTCTTTCCTATGCTGAAAATAAGAAAGGCTTCCCTGTTTCCAAAGTGACCTTATCTAGATGGCTATCTTCCACCATTTCCGAAATCTATCAACTTAGGGGCAAACAGCTGTGCTCAAAACCAAAGGCACATTCCACTAGAGGCTTAGCCACTTCTACAGCCTTTCAGGCTAGACTACCCTTGGATACTATTTGTGCAGCAGCCACTTGGGCCACTCCTCATACCTTTGTTTCTCATTACAAATTGGATTTGGCTTCCAGGGATAGAGCCAGTTTTGGTTCTACGGTTCTCGAGTCTGTTCCAATGAGCCACCCAGGATAGAGGTGCTAGGGACGCGGTCCCATCAGGCAAGAATGAAGGCGAGATTGACAACCTAACATTTAGAAGTTATGTACCTACCATAACGTTCCATGTTGGTTGTCTTCTCTCGCCTTCTTTCTTGCGACCCTCCCTCCTGCCCCCTTGCCTGGACAGACCTTGATCTCCCTTGTCTCTGGAAGATTGCTTCTTTGGGCACCAGTTAGTTCTAGTTTTAGTTATCTGGTTTCCCCTTACAGCCTTTTTAGGCTAATTGCTCTTCTTTCCTTAGTGGAAAGTTTTTATGCTAGGTAGTTTTCCCTCTAGGTACCAAACAAGATCTGGGTATTTACCGCCTTGCATCATGGGATATGGGGCTGCCTCGAGCTGGTAAAAGTGACTCTCGGGCTTAGCAAGTGCCGAGTCGGAGCCGAGGATCGGCTCCGAACCCATCCAGCAAGAAAGAAGGCGAGAGAAGACAACCAACATGGAACGTTATGGTAGGTACATAACTTCTAATTCTAATATAGACCCCTGCAAGTATAAGCTACAGACATACCCTGTTTGAAATGTGGAAAAAAAAAGTGTCACTTAGCTAGATTGTGTACTAGTATCACTGTGCTACCTGCAAAAACTGTAACTTGAAAGTATGACTAATAGTGATTGTATGACTATAGAATGTGATAAATCTGATAAAATAGTTGGCTCTGCATTCTGTTACCTCACAATTAATTAAATTGAATATATCAATTCATGGTAGATGTTTATAATTGCTTGATTCGGGAAGTATGGTTATTCTAATGAAAGGGGGGGTTGGGCAGTATGTGCATAAAATGAAAACCCTAACTTAAAAAGGAATTTAAGTATGATGCATTCATGGATATAAGAAGCAGTGTTCCATTAATCAGAAATATTGATTGTGTTTGGGAAGGCTGTTAACCTGTTTCTGTAGTACCCAATTTTTAATGCATAGCATCATGTAGGAGGATTTTCGTTTCTTCATAAGTTTGAAAATGGTGAGTAGAAACAGCAACCAAGTTCTTTGGTGCTAAGCAGAAACTGGCTACAACAGGTGCCATACTAATAAAGACTACTAATGATATACCCGTTAACCCAGTCACTCACTAGAAAGAGAAATATCCAGATTTCACTTAGACCCCTCTTTCTGATTAGGGATTCGCATTGAAAACATAACAGCCAAAAGTCATTGTTCAATTGAAAGGCCCTTATGCCATCTCCAATCACCTTAGCACCAAGTCCAAGAAAATAATAGCAAGAAACATACCATTTCCTAGACTAGAATATGTTCTACTTTTCACCCTCCTCTTCATACAGTACAAACATAATTCAGACTATTATATCTCCTTTTCTCCTTGAATAGAGTATCCCACTGATTATCCCTACCCAAAGTCAGTTGGCTTCCAGTCATCAAAGTTCCATTTTATTAATCTTCTCACTTAACATTTGAAATGTTGGATAACGGTTTGTGTCCCTGTCTGAAAAATAAACAACAAATAAGGTCATCATGATCCTCATACTCTCAGAAGACAAAAGAAATTACACCGTGATCTCCTTTCTGCCACTCAGCTGATGAAACTAGATTTGGCATGATTATTCCAGCAAATGGGAATCATCTGCTGGCTGATTTAAGACAAATCATTGAATTTGTTGGTTTTAAGAAAGAACTTCAAAAGCAGCTGAGAGAGACCCAAAAGTACAACTGCTCTGGTAACAATTTCTCTTCCACCACTCTCACCTTTAAATATGGATGTAGATGGTGGCACTAATGTCTTGCAGTGGAACTTCTGTACTTAGAACTCTCATCTTTCTGCTATACTGGTACTTCCAGTTGGGTTACAGAATGAACACACACACACTACTGCCATTTGACCTATTTTGGGGGGAGGAAGGTGGCAGTGGCTTGTCACAAGGGTGAAGTCTACAAGAAGCTGCTTGTTAACAGCTCATAGCCCCAGTTTTGTATGCTAACGCACAGGTAATTATAGAGAGAGATATAAAGAGTTATGATTGGCTTGCTAATCATAACCCGCTTATTGTATCTTTGAGATATAGATGCCAAGAAGTTCACCTTGAGAGTGAGCTCAAGAGGTGAATCTTGACATCCATGTCAAGAACACACAACTAAAGGTTATGATTGGTGAGACGATCCCAATTCTTTGTAGTACATAGAGTTTTGCTCCATGTGCTACTAGTTATGGGAAAAACATCACAAAATGTTTTGTCTGCTTTCAAAGCCGTGAAACACTTAATGGACATTGACAGTCTAATGTACATCACGTGTGCACTTACCTTTCACACCTCTCCACTGTCCAAATTTTTGCAGAACATTCAGATTATTGCTTCATATTTGTAGTTTGTCCCTCATAAAATCTGTGTTTTTTGGACAAACCACTAAGGATTGAAGTCAGTAAATAATGACTTGCATCAGACTTTCAGAGTTCGTATCGTTCAAAAAATATGTGCAAACAAAAATACGTGCAAACAGAAATCCTGTTCTAGCAAGTTTCTTAGTTCATTGCAGGAAAGTTAGGGGCATGTTACTGGAATGGATAGCAGGTAGAAACATTTTTTTATTCTGCTGCTGTCATTTGCTAGTCAGTACATGCAGATTTTACTGCCTAGCATGGGACCCAACCTTAACTTGTTCAAGGGGTGCTTAACACTTGTTAAGGTCTGGTTGCATGCCATTTTGGTACCTAACTGGTTTGTCTTTTTCCAAATATTGGAGCATAATCAGCAAGCTCCAGAGAGTTGATATTCCCTTGAGCCAAAATACAGAAGCTCTAAGCAAAAGGAAGAGGGTTTTTATTTGTCTGGCTCATAAGGCAGTATGTGTCGTCCTTGCCCTAGTGGTGCTTTTATGTGTTTTAACTTCTTGCTTTAAGTACCAGTTACTTATTGCCTGGGTTGTAACCAAAACAGATCCATTAAGTAGGGTCAGCCTAGTCACTTAGGCAAGAAACAGTCTATGTACACCATTCATGAAAGCATGGCATGTTTTTTTGAAATGATTTATTTTATATATTTTATATCTCATCTGCATGCTGACTTGCCACTCTAGGCCTTACTACTGCATAAAAGTAAAATGCACACTTCTCTGTAGTTACCATTCTTTTTTGTAGGATGCTTGCTTGCCACGTCTGAGGGAGCTGCTATGAAGGAAGCCATTGCTTATCTGTTAATGTAAAAGCTAGTTTGGGACATACAACTGTACACCATTAATGTTTTTAGAAGTGATTCACATGATTTAGTATAGTAGATTCAGAAAAATACTGGGATATGTATTTCTGAAAAATAACAGGAAATGATTTTATGAAGTTGCTGCAGTGGAGGCAGTATCAGTTGTAGGAGCTGTGAGAATCTGTCTTAGTAGAGTGTATGTGTGCTGGTGTGAATGTATGTAGTTAATTAGGGATAGATTTCTCTTGCATTGACGTGCAAATTAGAATTTAATAGCTATGTCTATAGGGGAAATAAATCAGAGAAGTCTGAAGATAGAGGACTTAAGAAGTCATGCAAGTGCTGTAAAAAACTTGTGTGACGAGGGTATGTCTGCTTATTTCTGTTTCCCTTGATTAAATTGTCAGGTTTTGCATTTTCTGGATTCCATTTGTGATAAAATGTTCCCCGTAGTTTGTAAGTAGTGAGGACCTTTGCAGAGGCTGAATGCCAGAAGAATTAAACAATTGAAGATTGTATTAAAATGTAGGCTTACCTGTTATTTAGAATGATTCATAACTATAATAATTTATATTTACTTAATAAAGACTCTGTGGCAGGGATAGCCACCCAGCAGTGTAAGCATTGGCTCTAGATGATTTTCACTGTTGAAGTGACACCCTGACACCATGTGCAAATATGGGGGAAAGGGGTATTGGCTGGCTGGCATTCACTTGCAAACACTGTGGCATATAAAGCCGTTGTATGTGTAGAGAAAGAGTTCTTTCCTGTGCCTACTTTTAAGTTGTTTATTTTGTTTTGCTTAAAATATCTCGTTTAAGAACTATCCAACCATATTTAGCCTACTTCACTCTTGACTGCATATCCTTGTAGATTTTTGATGTAATGCAAAACTTCATAGATAGTGTTAAAGGTGTGCTAAATATGACCATTAGTAGCAAATTAATGTAAGATTTTCTGTTATGAATTTTAAATGTTTAAAATTACTGCTGTTATGGGAAATGAGAATTCCATCTGTAGATGTAGGACTGTAGTCCTATCTGCTGGCCAAAACCTGTTTCAAAATATTTTTTGTTGAGAATTAATTTCCTTTGCAGCTTTTATGGATCCCTTGCTACCGAGCTCTCCACTATTCATGTCATATTTTGTATTGCACTGTAATTTGTATAGTATTTGTTCTTACAGCATTACTTGCATCCTGGTTTATGGAGGATTTGTAACATGTCATGCTGCAAATTTTCTTGGACTGCGAAATAATTCATAGATGTTCATCGTGTTACCCTGCTGCAGTCCATCACACTTGGGTTATCCTGCCGTCAGGCGGTCCCGTAGTCGGCCGGAATTCCAAAGTCATGGTCCGGTGGTTGCTGTCGCTTCTTCCCTGATGTCAATGCACCAGGGGTATATGAGGCATCCAACACCATTTTCTTCAGTCTTTCTTGCCGCGCGGTGCCTGAAGCAGAAGCAGTTCACAAGTGCCGGTCGGCCGACTCCTGAGATTTTCGAACTCGAATTTCAGACCGAAGTCTTCTATAAAGCTAAGTACCCCATTGGGGAAGCTTTTCTTGCCTCAGACCGATGTCAGAAAAAGTTAACAATTGTATTTCTTGTGGGAAGCAAATACCTCATAAGGATTTTCATTCTTATTGCATACCTTGCCTAGGCCCAGACCACGACGTCACTAGTCGTTTTTGTGCTAGGTTTAATAAGCGTACTATAAAAAGACGCTTTGATTTCGCACAACACTACTTCGGTAGAAAATTTAACTACACTATGCCGTCGGAGCAACCGACTACCGGTGTGCACAAGAAACACAAGGATAAGGACAGGCAGCCCAGGCCTAAGCCAGATTCCGAGGCCTCGGCTGGTCCAGTCTCCAGTTCTCCGGCCTTCAGTGAGGCTCCGACGCAGCCTCTGACTACTGCAGATCTGGAACCCGAGACCGCTTCGGAATTTTTGACGCAGTGTACCAGGCCGACGCAGCCATCTTGTTCATCCCCAACTGACGACACAGCTGAATAAGATGTCGGTGCTGCAGAAACACCTTCGGTTTTTGAAGGCGTCTTCAGACCGACGACGCTCACCATTGAAACGTATCCTAAGACGAAGACTCCTATTAAACCTAAAAGGACTGCACTTCAGTCCCCTGTTCAAGGCCCCATGCCTAAGAAACAGATGCTCAAAATGGCTGAAGATTTGATCTCTTTAATCAGGGGTTCCCAGCCCCCTCCTGACAAAAGGCCTAGACAAGAGGAAGATTATGCATCCTCTGAACAAGTGTCCATTTCTTCAGACTCCTCTGAGGACCAAGATTGCTTCTCTTCCCCTTATGAAGATTCTGATGCTGAGGATTCCATTCCCTCAGCTTCTCCTCCTGAAGACTACTCCTTTGGGGAAACTTTACACACTATGAGGGAACATTTTCACTGGGAAGGTCAGGACTACTCTGACTCCAAGAAAAGGCTCAGAGAGTTTATTTTACTCCCCCAGCACAGACCACTTGCCATCCCACCAGTTTTAGACATTGTGGATGATGTTTACTTGGAATCCAGTTTGAACCCAGACTCTCTACCCCCTGCTCCGGCCAAACCTGACAGATACTATAGAGTGCCTGATTCCCACAAATTTCTTTATAAAAGCTCTGTTGCTGATCCAGAGACTATCTCCCAGGGTCCCAAAGGGGCTAAGGCTTCTATGGCTAAAAATTCTGTACCCTCTGAAAGGGACTCCAGAGCACTAGACAGGTGGGGAAAAAGGTTTACAGCTCAGCCACTCTAGCTATGAGGGCACTAAATTGCCAATTTCACATGCTAAAGTATCAGCAATTTCTTATCTCTCACTTAAAACAAAGAATGAGCACTCTCCCTCAACAGTCTGAATTGAAAGAAATGCAGGATCTGCTGCATGCAACTGAACAGGTGGGAAAACATACTTTACAATGTGGGTTTGATTCTTTGAAGGCTTCCTGCAGAGCAGCTGTCACTGGGTCTGTTATACGTAGGCATGCTTGGTTAAAGGTACAAACTCTGCCTGATCATGTTAAAGCAAAGCTTCTAGATGCTCCCTTACAGCAGGATGTTCTTTTTGGAGTTAAAGCAGAAGAAATCTTAAAGAAAATGGAGGATAAGGCAAAATCTATGCAGACAGTCAAAGATTTCCTACAGGTATAGCCCCCTCGCTTTAGCAGAAATTGGCCAACAAAAAATTGGTCCTTTTCAGCTACTGACAGACCACAGAGGGGTAAATACAGACGTCCAAGAGGCAGAGGACAACCACAAGCCCAGTACAAACCTCGCCAATGGGCACTGCAACACAGAAGGGAGGAGAAGACCGGTCCCAATCCTACCAGAAGGCAAACTCAATGACTTGCACCTCATCTGGCAAAGCAACACTCTCTTGGCAGCCCCCATGGGAAGAAAACTCGCACTTTTTTCAGACAACTGGCACATTGTCACAAAGGACAGTTGGGTCCTAGACATAATTTCACGAGGATACATATTTCAGTTTCACACCTTGCCAATGAAAAGAGGAATGCCAAACCTGCCACAAAATGAATGGGCAAGAGGCACAAAAGCAAATTACATCTCTCATGGAAATGAGAGCCATTCAACTGGTACCTACTCGAGAGCAAGGTCAAGGATTTTACTCAATACTCTTTCTAGTGCCCAGAAAGGACAATGCCTGGAGACCAATTCTGGACCTTTCAATTCTAAACACCTTCTTACAAGTACCCAAATTCAAGATGCTAACACTACAGCAGCTTCTTCCCATGTTGGGCAAGGAAGCATGGCTAGTAACGTTGGACCTCAAGGAGGCATACCTGCATGTCCCTAGCAGACAAAGTTGCAGAAGATACCTCCGATTCATTGCAGGTTCAACCCATTACCAATTCTCTGCACTGCCCTTTGGCTGATCTACTGCGCCCAGAGTCTTCACAAAATGCCTGGCACCAGTAATTGCATTCTGCAGACAAAGAGGAATTCAAATATACCCATACCTGGACGATTGCCTCATCCAAGCAGACAGCAAGGATATTCTCTTACAACATCTGGCTTTTGTAAAACATCTCCTAACTTGCCTGGGGTACACAGTAAACGGAAAGAAGTCAAAACTAGTACCCTCACAAAATGACATTCCTGGGTGCCAGCTTGAATACAATGGCCCAGAAGGCTTATCTGACTCCAAACAACTACAACTGACACAATATTTCAAAACAATGGCAACAAAGACCCAACTAACTGCAAGAAAAATTCTGCAGGCCTTGGGTTTCATGGCATCTTGCATACTACTAATACCATTTGCAAAGCTGCATATGAGGAAATTACAGTGGTACCTAAAAAGCGTATGGTCTCAACACAGCCACAGCTTGGACACAATGATCTCTCTCATTCCCTGCCTACAACAGGAGTTTCTATGGTGGTCACAGGCATGTCACCTCAACAAGGGTCAGCCTTTCACCTTGCCCCCAGCCAGGCAAACTATGACAACAGATGCATCAGACTACACCTGGGGGGCACACATGGCAGGACAGTGCGTTCAAGGCGTATGAACTACAGATCAAAGGAAACTGCACATCAATCAAAAAGAGATGCTAGCTGTACAGAATGCTCTGACAGCCTTCAAGAGTCTGTTACATCCAGGACAACTTACAATAAAGATGGACAACACCACAGTAATGTGGTACATAAACAAACAAGGGGGTACACACTCCTACCCAGGCAAGCAATGACCTTGTGGAACACAGCTCTGGCTTTCCAAGTTCAGTTACAAGCTCAATTCCTGCCAGGAAAGAAGAACACATTGGCAGACTACCTCAGCAGAAACATCATGGATCCCCACGAGTGGAAACTGGATCCACAAGTATTTGCAATGATAACTCAAAAATCGGGCCTACCAGACATAGACCGGTTTGCCAGTCCTCAAAACTATCAACTAACACAATTTTGTACAAGGACATTTCACCATCAAGCTTGGAAAGTGGACGCACTCATTCAGTTGGAAAAACCTGACAGTATATGCCTTCCCTCCATTGCCTCTGCTCACAAAGGTACTTTTGAAAGTCAGAAAGTAGAGACCACGACTGATGCTCATAGCCCCAGACTAGCCACGCCAGCACTGGTACCCACTGTTGAGAAATATGGCCCAGAGCCCACCTTGGATTTTACCACAAGTTACCCATTTGCTCACACAGCAAAACAATCAGATTTTTCACAGCTAGCTCAAAACCTTAAATCTGGCTGCATGGCAAATCACCTAAGCATCCAGCCAGCTCATCTTTCCCAAGCAGTTATGGATGTTATTCTGGAAGCTAGGAGGCCAAGCACCAGGAAGGCTTATTCGGACAAATGGAAAAGGTTTTGTGCTTGGAACCAAGCCAAAGGCCAAAGCATAATTCAGCCTCACATGCCTCACATTCTACAGTATCTAACTGAGATGTTGCACAAAGGACTTTCTTTTTCTTCCATTAAAATCCATGATTCAGCTATTTCAGCCCACTACAACATGGATCCACCATTGTTTTCGCATCCACTGCTAAGGCAGTTCCTCAGAGGGGCAAAAAACATTACCCCCCCCCCCCCCAGGAGAGCACCTACACCTACATGGGACCTCAATTTTGTTCTGGAAAAACTTGCACTACCCCCCTTTGAACCAGCTTTCTCTGCAGAACTACAGTTCCTATCATGGAAAACTGCCCTGCTGCTAGCAATAACTTCAGATGGAAGAGTATTGGAGCTGCAGGCACTAATGGCAGTGGAACCTTTCCTCATTTTCCATCAAGACAGAGTTTCTCTACGAACTAATCCTTCCTTCATGCCTAAGGTGGTTTCCAGTGTGGCTTTAATCAAACCATCCACTTACTCACCTTCTTCCCTAACCCACAGAACAAAAGAGAGAGACTCCTGCATTCCTTGGACATTCACAGACAACTTCGTTACTACTTGCATAAAACTAAGGCTTTCAGAAAATCTGACCAGGTCTTTGTATCCTATGCTACAGCTTCACAAGGGAAGGCTATATCAAAACAAACCATTTCCAAATGGATAGGACATTGCATTAGTTTCTACTATACCCACCATGGAAAACCAGTCCCTCCTACCATTAGGCCCCACTCTGCCAGGGCAACAGCTACATCTACAGCCTTCCTCAGGGGGGTTCCAACCAAGGAGATTTTGGAAGCTGCAACTTGGAGTTCAGTACACACCTTCACCAAACACTATCACTTACCACTTTACTCTAAGACTAGGGCGGTCTTCGCCACTGCAGTTCTGCAGGGCCTTCTAGCCTCCACTAACCCTCTATGACTCCTCCACCCATCCTTAGCTTTGGGATTCTACCCAAGTGTGATGACTGCAGCAGGGTAACACGATGAACATAGTACAGTTTTGTACCTACCATAAATGTAGATGTTCGAGTGTTCACCCTGCTGCAGTCCAGGTTACCCTCCCTCCATCCCCTCTGAACTAGCTGGACTTATCTATACCATTCTATCCTATACAACCTCTGTGGTGTATTTGCTTGTGCCTGAAGGTATTGTTTTATATGTATTTTTTATTTAGCTATATATATATATATATATATATATATATATATATATATATATATATATATTGCCTACCTATTGGGGGCACCTGACATCTGGGGCAAGAAAAACTGAAGAAAATGGCGTTGGATGCCTCTTGTATACCCCTGGCGCACTGACGTCAGGGAAGAAGCGACAGTAACCGACGCCGGACCAAGACTTTGGAATTCCGGCCGACTGCGGGACCACCTGATGGTAGGATAACCCAAGTATGATGACTGCAGCAGGGTGAACACTCTAACATCTACATTTATGGTAGGTACAAAACTGTACTTTTCAACAACAACAGACCATGTGAAAAGTGGTGATAACTTCATAGGTAATACATTTAGCAGAATTGTTTTAAAATGTCAACAGGCATTAATAATGCACATTTAGGGGAAAAAGATGAACAGTAATTAGTAAAAGCTGAGGACATGAGAAATGGCCAGCATCAGATTTGAATGCCCTATATAATATTTGATCATACCCCATAATTTCAACTTGCATTTCTGTTGAATCACTACACACATCTGTGATACCCATGAAAGTGGTCTTGTATATTTAGTGAATTTTTCCATAATTAGTAGCATCACTTTATCATTTTACAATACAGGCCGCAATGGTGCAGTGGTTAGTGTTGCCGCCTCACAGCAAGAGGTTCTCTGGTTTGATTCTTGGCTGGAGCACCTTTTGTGTGGAGTCTTTATGTCCTCTCTGCGGTCAAGTGAATTTCAAAGACATGCAGGTAGGTGAGTGTAGTTGTGCATGTGTGTGTATGTATGTGTGCCTTCTGTGAAAATTGGGCACCAGGCTGGCAACTTGACACAGTAAAAACACCACTGCCAGTCAGTCTGCAGACCGGTGATCCACTGTGGTGACCCCTGACTGAGAAAAGCCAAAAGGCATTGCTTTTTACTTTATCATTTTACAGTCTGTTCTGATTTTACAAATCACACTGGAGATGTGCGATACACTAAACAGAAACACATATATGTTACTGTTTAAGCCTGGCACTCTGGTGTAGAAAGAAAAAGTCCAGACTATGATCCCGGTTACCCAGGTTTGAGCAGTGGCTTTGGTGCTGAAAGAATCTTGCAGGGGGAGTGAATGGCTAATACTTTCTTGCCTGTCCTGCGGGAGAAAATTGTGGTTCTGAACACTACTGTATTCTTAGACCAGCAAGGGAAAGCTTGCTGGTGCCAGTGATGTAGTATCAGCTGGAGGTGTTCATCTTAAGCTAATAAGCGGATGAAGGTAATCCATATTAGCATGTGGGTGAAAGCACCCATATACATGAGGGAGGGGGAATGTAGTGCTTTGTTGATGTGAGTACTCATGAGTACTACCAGGAGCAGAGTTAGGGCCTAAATAGAAAGCCTCTTTGCCAATGTTGATAGATGGCTGTCAGGGTAGATGGCTGCCAGGGCACAAGCCACTTCCATGGCTGGCTGAACCTGAATGGCTGCTTCTTGTTGACTCTCACCATTATCAAGGGAACTCCTTAGTGTAAAAGGAATGAATGAATGAGCTCAAGACTGACTGGAGGGAGGTTCGTGGTCAAGGGACAAAAAAATCCAATATGCACTTAAGGAATGAATGAATGAGCTCAAGACTCACTGGAGGGAGGTTCATGGCCAAGGGACAAAAAAATCCAATATGCACTTAAACTGTAGGTGATGAAACAGCAATAGTGTAGCTAAACTAGTATTTCTCCAACTAGAAGAATTGATTGGACTGAAGCTTTTGGTATCAGGACTGATTTGCAAGCAAACCATTTACCTAGGGTGATTACTACACCCCTATCCCTTAACACATTGTTTTCTTGTTTCAGCAGTTCTTACCTGATGGAAACAGTTTACATTGTTATTGGAAATGGACCTCTGGTTATTTGAGGAATTTATTTCTTAGGGTTTCTCTCTTTTTCCCTTTATGTTGTATTTTCTTCCGTCCATACATATATGCACACATTGTCTAAGCTGCTTATTCTGTTGATGGTCACAGTAGAATCAAACTGTGCAGTGTAGTCCATGTTTCTCTTTCTCTAATAATGATCTGCGGGTCATCCTGTCAAATTCCTACTTGAATTAAGTCATACAAATCTCCAGCATATTTCGAGTGTACTTTGGTGCTTTTTTTCTAGAAGTAGTGGCCTAGTACGCCTACACCTTTATCTCCTGTCTGCATGGAAAAACTGTGGCAGTACTCAAAGATCCTCTCAAATTGTCAGACTCCCCATTCCTGTGAAATAAACCTTATTTGTACCTGTTTATATCAATGATCCCATCCTGTTGGACAATACCCAAGACGTACTTGTAAATTGATAGCTTCTTCTGAGATTGAGCTCTCGCAGCAGCACCACAGTCTGATATAAAGCCTGCAATAGTGCTATTGCACTGCACCCATCTGGTCAGTCTCTTTGCGTCGTCTCTGATGTTCATCGTGTTTCACTGTTGCAGTCATGACTGTAGGGTTCTCCCCTGCCGGCAGGCAGCCCTCGGTCGGCCAGAATCCCAAAGTCTGGGTCCGGCGTTGGCTGTTCATCCATGCTCCCTGACGTCAGAGCGCCAGGAGTACAAAGCTGACAGCCGACGCCATCTTCTCCAGTCTTTCTTGCCGTGCGGTGATAGCAGTTCACAAGTGCCGGTCGGCTGACTCCTGACGAATTTTTCTGATTTTCTTCGGTCCAAAGACTTTCTTCTCCACTCAAAGCTAAGTACCCGTTGAAACTTTTCTTGCTCCACTCCGATGTCAGAAAAAGTTAATAATTGCATTTCATGTGGGAAGCAAATACCTCGTAAGGATTTTCATTCTTACTGTATTCCTTGCTTGGGCCCTGACCACGACGTAGCTAGTTGTCGGTTTTGTGCTAGATTCAATCAACGTACAATTAAGCGAAGGTACGATTTTGCTTTTCATTACTTCGGTAGGCGCTTTAACTACAAAATGTCGTCGGATACGGTCCCGGCTACCGGAGTTCACAAATGTCGCAAGGATAAAGACAGGCCTCTGAGGTCCAAATCTGATGATAGCGCACAAGCGGAGCCAGCTTCAGGTTCGGCTGTCGTCAGTGAGGCGCTTTTGCAGCCTCTGTCATCGGCCATTTCAGAACCGACGGCCAAAACGGACTCTCATGAGGAGCCAACCAGGCCTTTAAATATTTCTGTTGCTGGACCTTCGGACAATGCTCCTTCGGATGGGTCCGGAGCCGCTGTGCAGGTACTGGCTTCCAAAGGGGTTTTCAGGCCTACTCAGCTACTAGTAAAGGCAAAGCCAAAGACAAAGGCAAAGACCCCTTCTAAATCAAAGACTTCAACACAGGCCTCTTCTGAACCGGCTCCCAAGTCACAGAAACAGTTGCTCAAGATGGCGGAGGATTTACTTACTATGATTAGGTTCATAGGTTGGTACTAGGCTGTCAGCCCTAGGGCCTATACAGGCCTAGCCATAACAATTCCCTGGCTATTTCTTCCCACATTATTTACTTTCCTGGGGTTCTCATCCCCCTCCAGACAAAAGGCCAAGGCAGGATGTTTATTATGATTCCTCTGATCAGGCTTCTGTTTCCTCAGTTTCTTCTTCTGATCAGGAATATTCTTTCCCTCCTTATGAGGATTCTGATGCTGAAGAATCCATTCCTTCAGCTTCTCCCCCTGAGGATTTCTCTTTTGGGGAAACTTTGCATGAAATGAGGGAACATTTCCACTGGGAAGGACAGGAGTATTCGGAAACCAAGAAAAGACCGAGGGATTTTCTTCTTCCCCAACATAGACCCCTGGCTATTCCTCCTGTTTTGGATATTGTGGATGATGCTTTTTCGGAGGCTAACTTAACCCCTGACTCTTTTCCTCCTGCTCCTGTTAAGCCTGATAGATATTACAGGGTTCCTGATTCCCATCAGTTTTTATACAAGAACCCTTCTGCTGACCCTGAAACCATTTCTCAGGGTCCTAAGGGAGTTAAGGCCGCTTCTGCCAAAAATCCCATTCCTACTGAAAAGGATTCTTGATCCTTAGAAAGATGGGGCAAAAAGGTGTACACTTCTGCTACTTTGTCCATTAGGGCTTTAAACTGTCAGTTTCATATGTTTAAATACCAGCAATTTCTCTTGTCTGTCTTAAAACAAAAGCTTACTTCCATTTCTGCCTGTGCAGATGATAAGGAATTACATGACTTATTGCATGCCACTGAACAGGTTGGGAAGCATGGTTTACACTGGATTTGATGCCTTGGAGGCTTCTTGTAGGGCCGGGGCCTCTGGCACAGTCATTAGAAGGCATGCATGGCTAAAGGAACAAAATTTACCTGAACAAGTAAAGGCTAAATTATTGGATGCTCCTGTTCAGCATAATGTTTTGTTTGGATCAAAAGCTGAAGAGGTGATTAAAAAGATGGAGGATAAGGCGAAATCCATACAAACAGTTAAAGATTTCTTACAAGTACAGCCACCCAGATTTAGCAGGAATTGGCCTTCAAAAAATTGGTCCTTTCCCACTTCAGACAGGCCTCAGAGGGGTAGATATAGACGCTCCAGAGGGAGGCCTCAAACACAAGCTGCTTATAGACCAAGACAGTGGACTGCTTCCACTCCTAGGGGAGGAGAGGACAGGTCACAGTCTCAAAGGAAACAAAATCAATGACTCTCTCTGTTGGGCTACAGGAACTTCTTGCCTGGAAGCCCCCCTCGGAGGAAAACTCTCTCTTTTTATCAAAATTAGACTCAAATAACCCAAGACAAGTGGGTTTTGGATGTGGTTTCAAGAGGTTACAAATTCCATTTTCTTACCTTGCCAAGGCCAAACAGATGGCCAGACCTTCCAAAACATCAGTGGATGGAGGCCTTAAACCAGGTGGAAGCTCTTTTGGCTATGAATGCCATAGAGCTGGTTCCTCTTTCAGAGATGGGAAAAGGTTTTTACTCAAGGCTCTTTCTAGTCCCAAGGAAGCAAAACTCATGGAGACCCATTCTGGATCTGTCGGTCTTGAACACCTTTCTAGAGATTCCAAAATTCAAGATGCTTACTCTACAGCAGCTACTTCCAATGCTGTCCAAAGATGCATGGATGGTAACTTTGGATTTAAAGGAGGCATATTTACACATTCCCATCAGGCAGGATCGCAGAAAATACCTCGGGTTCAAGGCCGGATCGAGGCACTTTCAATTCTTTGCGCTGCCCTTTGGATTGTCTACTGCGCCCAGGGTCTTCACCAAATGTCTGGCTCCGGTAGTAGCTTACTGCAGACTCAAGGGAATTCAAATTTACCCTTATCTGGACGATTGTCTAATTCAGGCAGACAGCAAGGATGTCTTACTCCAGCATCTAGAATTTGTACAGAACCTCCTCAAGTTCCTGGGATTCTCTGTAAACATAAAAAAGTCAAATTTGACACTATCACAACAGATAACTTTTCTGGGTGCACTTCTAAACACCACAACCCAGATGGCATTTCTGACATCCGAAAAACAATTACAGCTGGCTTCAACTTTCAGAACATAGGCAACTCTAACTCAACTATCTGCAAGGAAATTCCTGCAGGCTTTGGGTTACATGGCCTCCTGCATCCTTCTCATACCATATGCAAGACTACACATGAGGAAAATACAATGGTACCTAAAAAGTGTATGGTCTCAGCATTGCCACAGTTTAGACATACTGATCTCCATCCTTCCTTGCCTTCAAAAGGAATTTCTTTGGTGGTCCAGGGCATGTGCCCTAAACAAAGGGAAACCCTTCCATCTGCCTCCTGCCACTCAGATTCTAGCCACGGGTGCCTCGGATTATGCTTGGGGAGCCCATTTTCAGGGAAATTGTTTGCAGGGCCTTTGGACAAAGGATCAGAAACACCTGCATATCAATTTAAAGGAAATGTTAGCCGTTCAGAAAGCTCTATTGGCCTTCAGGAATCTTTTACAACCAGGACAACTGCTAATACGGACAGACAACACCACAGTTATGTGGTACATAAACAAGCAAGGGGGATCTCATTCCTACCCTCTTTGCAGACTAGCCATGGATCTATGGAACACAGCTCCAGCTTGCAATCTGGATCTTCAAGCTCAGTTTCTACCAGGGAAACAAAACTTCCTGGCAGACAGTCTGAGCAGGAACCTTTCGGATCCACACGAGTGGATGCTGGACACCAAAATATTCAGGATGATAACAGCAGTCTGGGGATGTCCTCACATAGACCTCTTTGCATCCCATCTCAATCATCAACTACAGAATTTTTGCACCAGGATTTTCCACAGAGAAGCTTGGAAAGTGGACGCCCTGTCATTCAGTTGGAGGAACCTCTCGGGATATGCCTTTCCGCCTCTTCCTCTTCTTCCACAGGTTTTATTGAAGATAAAACAGGACAAGCCCAAGATGATAATCTTGCTGGCTCCAAATTGGCCTCAGCAGTTCCTCAACAGTTTTGGTATCCAACTCTAAAAAACCTATGCCTGGAGCCCCCCTTGGGTTTTACCTCAGTCTCCGAACCTTCTGTCCCAACATCAGGGTCAGGTTCTACACTCTCATGTCAGAACTCTCAGCCTGGCGGCCTGGTTAATCCCAAGGCCTTTGATTTCTTCTTTACTGCCCAAGCAGGTTATGGGTGTCATTTTAGAAGCCAGACGTCCTAGCACTAGAAAATCTTATGCAGGAAAATGGAAAAGATTTTGTTCCTGGATGCAGGCTCAGGATTCTAATCCTCCTCTACCTAATATTACTTTAATTTTACTTTACTTGACAGATCTCTTACATAAGGGTCTCTCGTTCTCTTCCATTAAGATACACGCCTCTGCTATTTCTGCTCATTATAATACAGACCCTCCCATCTTTTCCCTCCAGTTCATGAGACAGTTTCTCAGAGGAGCTAAGAACTTAAGACCGCCTAGATCTCCTCCCATTCCTGCTTGGGATCTCAACTATGTTTTGGAAAAACTAACCTTGCCTCCTTTTGAGCCTGCTGCCTCTTCTGACATCAAGTTTTTATCTTGGAAGACAGCTATACTGTTAGCCTTAACCTCTGCCAGGAGAGTTTCAGAGTTACAAGCTCTTATGGCTGTGGAACCTTATATTATTTTTCATCAAGACAGGGTATCTTTGAGGACTAATCCTACCTTCATGCCTAAGGTGGTTTCCAAAGTGGCTTTAAATCAAATAATCCACTTGCCAACCTTTTTCCCCACTCCTCAAAATAAAGGGGAAAGGATCTTACATTCCTTGGATGTACACAGACAACTACGTTTTTACCTGAACAGAACCAAGGACATCAGAAAATCAGAACAATTGTTAGTTTCTTATGCTTCTAGTTCCCAAGGTAAAGCCATTTCAAAACAGACCATTTCTAAATGGATTGCTCATGGAATCAGATTTTGTTATTCTCACCATGGAAAGCAAATCCCAGGAGTATCTGGACTCATTCCACCAGAGCTGCTGCCACTTCTGCGGCCTTCCTCAGGGGAGTTCCTACCAAGGACATTTTGGAAGCTGCAACTTGGAGTTCAGTGCATACTTTTTCTAAGCACTACACTACCTCTCTACTAGGGCAGGCTTTGCCTCTGCAGTCTTACAGGGCCTTTTAGCCGCCCCTTCCTCTTTATGACCACCTCCCTTTCTTTCAGCTTTGGGATTCTACCCTACAGTCATGACTGCAACAGTGAAACACGATGAACATAGTACAGTTGTGTACACCTACCATAAATGTAGATGTTCGAGTGTCTTCACTGTTGCAGTCTGGGTTTCCCTCCCTCCTGTTGCCTCTTATTTTTACTTTTGTGTATTTCCTTTTTTTTCACCATTCTTCTGAGGTGTATTTGCAAAGGTTATGGGACCTTTTTCATTCTGGGACTCCTGACATCTGGGGCAAGAAAAACTGGAGAAGATGGCGTCGGCTGTCAGCTTTGTACTCCTGGCGCTTTGACGTCAGGGAGCATGGATTAACAGCCGACGCCGGACCCAGACTTTGGGATTCTGGCCGACCGAGGGCTGCCTGCCGGCAGGGGAGAACCCTACAGTCATGACTGCAACAGTGAAGACACTCGAACATCTACTTTTATGGTAGGTGTACACAACTGTACTTCTTACCATAACTATAAATATTCCAAGATACTAAAGTTCTTCACCTGAGATGACTGCTTCTCCTTACTTGCATAGAGCAATCCAGTGTATTCCTGCAGAGAACCATTCCATCTAATTTCAAGTGCTGATTTTTAGACCAGCCTCTTCATACTTGGCAGCAGCTTTGCTTCAGTGTAAGCTAACAGGACATCATCTGCAAACAACAAAAATGCTACCCTGTTGTCCCCTGCTGGATACTTCCCAGACTGAGTCTTTGCCTTGATGTCCTGTGCATGAACATCAGGAACATAAGAGAAGCATCCTTGATGGATCTCTACACAAACAATGAATGCAAAAGAAGGCAAAACTCAGTAATCAAGTACAGTAGCAAATGGAAGTAATTCTGTGGTTCACAGTGAGAATGAAATCTGACTGAAGAAGCTTCAGTTTTTTTTACTAGCTTTCCTAAAGCAAACTTTGCATTAGAGCATCCTTGTTCATTTCGGATTAATCCTAGACTTTTGTTTTCACATAATTATAGTTCTTTTGCTCTGCGATTGTAATATTATACACTACATGTACAGCAGTACCTTTCTTTAAGATTATGTTTCTGGGCAAAATTTTTGTTGTAGCTTCTTACCTGCCCTTTCATTATGTTAGTGTTTATAATTAAGCATTTATATGTGGAAATTGTCCTATTTCAAAATGTGCCATTTTAGACAAAGTGATTTATAAGTATGCAGATGTAGGCATGTATAATTTTGTGAGCCTATCCATACTGTTGTGTGTGTATTCTCTTCAAAGGAGAAAGTATTCAATTTCATACCATAGTGTTCAGGATGTGGGGCATTTTGGATTTGAAATAATTGTATATTCACTATTGAATTATCCATCAAGATATTTGTCCTTTTGCAGCACTATCTTTTTCCCCCGATTGTCTGGGTTCTAGTCTTCATTAACCCTGATTTTCCCTGGTACATGCATCAGACTAATAGCGGTAAAATTGCAGGACCCCTGTTTTTTATGTTCCTCTGCCTGGCTAAGATTAGTAGTCGGTCCTAATCTGTGCAACTGTTACATCTTTTTAAAGGAATTTAAGAAATTAATTATATAAATTAATATTATTATTATTAAAATATATAGTCTTAACTTTTATTTTAATATACTTGCTATTAACTGCCGGTGTTAATTCCTCTTGGAATTGTAATTTACTGATGTGTTGTTTGTATGCTTAATACTTTTAAGTAGTTATGGGACTTTTCCAAAGTGCTTTATTACTTGTACAGGAAAAAATTAAGTCCTGTGGTATCAGTTGAACATTAAGGGACTGCCTTGTGCATGTAGAGTTATTTAATATTGCTTGTTGTTTCTGTTGTGTATCCGTTTCATTTTGAAGTTGATTTTAAGTATGTAAAAGCTGATATGTGTAACACTTAAAATATTTCTGATTTTTGTGTTACTGAGGATCACTTGTCTGTGACAAATAAAGGTGTGCTGTTTTGGAACACTGCCTGGGTTTCATGATTTTTGGAAAATATTGTGACTGAGCTCATCAACAAAGTTTTAAGACCACTATTTTTTTTTATTTTGATTTTTTTTTAACACTCGTGGTGAGGTTGAGGTTGGAACTAGACAGATTCCTGTGCTTGTTCATTGTATTTATTTATTTATTTTGAAATCACAGTTTTACAGCAAATTACTTTATTTGCATTTTCGCTGGATATTTTTTCATTTCTGACATGGAAATTTCTAAGTAGATGTTTTCTTAAGCCATTGATTTAAGGGCATATATTTGATTTTTTGGGACTGTTTGGACAAGTGAATTTTACCTGATACCTGTGAACGTGTGTGCTGTTATTTACTACACTGTACAGGTTGTAGAATAAGGCTTATCACATTTTTAAACTATTTCTGCTATATTTATTGCAGTTTAACCCTATTTTTTGTGTGGGGACATTGTTTGTATTTTCCATTACTGGCCTTAGCTCTTAATAGTGTCAGTGTATTATTCTAACTGGTGTTTTTCATCTTGACTTGCTGGATCTGGATATGGCTGCTCCACCTGCCCCCATCGAATCCAGTTGTACCTTAACAAAAAAAAAAAAAAAAAAAATCTACAAAAACATGCCTCAGTCTGTAGTTTGTAAATGTTACCTTAAGTCAGGCCACAGACCATTTACCTTTTCCTTCTCACCCTCCAGCGTGAACCTGCAGCCTTTTATGGTATGAGGGTCAGAGATATCCTTCGGGGCTGTTCTAGTACCTGGTTCTGGTATGGGAGAACCAAACCCTTTAGGTGCAGGAGAGGTCTAGGTAAGCGACTCCTTGCCAGATGTAATACTCTGTCCTCAGATATTTTGACCACTAGTGTAGTTCATAGTAAAAAGAAACTTCACCACACTGCAGAAATCAGGTTATTACCATGTAGAGAGCAATGGTTTCCTTAGCAGAGAGTGTTTTACAGTCAGCTAATCTCAGAGACTGTGCTCCTTTCCAGAATGACTATGGGGCTCTAGAGATCAGTCTGGCCGCAGATTTTGATGGAGACTGTGATGCAGACAATAGTGAGCATTCTTGACTACATCTAATCCAGTGTTTTTTAAATTTGAACAAGTTCAAAAACCCAAGCAAGTGTTCATCTTTCCTCAGATGCTAGTTAGGTTTCAAGATGTTTTTGACTGAAAATAATCTGTAGCTCTGCCAGAGATTAGCAGAGTTTGATTTTGTTGAGGATAAGATTATAAAACTTTTGGCTATTCCTCTTCTGTTACCAGACTTATAAAACTACGTCTAGGATCCCTTTGGCTGATGAACCAGTTCCTAAAAAGTGTAAGGAAATAAAAGGTGTACTCTGATCTTTCAGCTCACTTTGCTGCTATGTCAGCTAATCCAATTATGGTTTCACCAGCTTCCAACTCTAACCAGAGTTCTGAATTGGTGTTTGGTCCTTCTGTTACCCAGATTGTCAAACAATAGGATGATAGAGGTTCATATGCAAGTACTAGGGTAGCTGTCCTTGTGGGTCATTTTAAACCTAACCAGTTCCCCTGTTTTGCTTAAAATAACTTGTCCCATTTGGTTATAGATTGGCCTTAACCGTCCCATTGTCGATAATTATATACTAGCCCTGATAGGAATAACTGTGATCATACCATAGAGAATTTCAGGGGACCCATGCATGGGTTAAAACATTTAGGAGCTGTCTGTGTCCATTAGCAATACAGGGGAAAGTCCTGGGATGCATTTTTTGTTTCCCATCCATAGATCTAAGTTGTGCTTGAAAATAGGGATGAACTTTGTTTTATGTGGATAAGGAGTCTGTTCCACAGCTGCAGTATCCTCTGCAAAATATACATGTCCCAACAAACCATTCTGTTGATGTTACAAAACAGGTTTAGATCCCTAGATGGAGTATTTATGATACCAGTTGACTTGCTGATGTGCCATAAGTCCATCAGTAATTGGAGGATGCCTTGTATGCCAGATACAGGTCACTGCTTAGCAATCTGTAGATAAAGAGTATAGTGATAAGGCTTTGCTTTGGTCTATAGTTTTGGCCTTGTATCCTTTTAGTAAGATATCTCTCTGGGCATTCCAGTTGTTGCATATGTCTGGACAAATACATGCTAAATGAGGCATTATATTCAATGATTGGCCTAATGAGGGTTGAGTGAAGGGGGGCAATATCACTAGAGCTGTACACAGTCCCTTTGTTTATAAGCTGTGCAATATAGAAGGACTTTCTTATGACAATAGACACATGTTGGTCAAAAATTAGGTTATTGTCCACATAAGTTCCCAAATCCTGAACAACTGGATCAACTCTTAGGGGGAGTATTGTCAGTGTGTGGTAATACCGTAGGGTAAGTAGCTTCCCAAAGAGGTTAAATTAGAAAGACGTTGAAGGTAAAATAATGCATGGAATATGAAAGTATCACTTTCCCAGGTTTTCTCCTAACAAGGTATCAAACTTCTAAGGGCAGAACAAACAAAATTGCCAGCCTAATAACAGTCATGTTACTAAGAGGAAATGGCAAGAGGATAATGCTTCCAAAATAAATAAAAGGTACTCCTTTTGCAAAAATAATAATTTCTCTGCTGAAGTGTGGATATACTGAGCATTTGCATCCTGTCTCTGTCCCCTGTCCCTCTTCCCCTTTCCCCTATCTCTCAAGCTAGCAGCTTGGCCACAAGCAGTCTGAGACAAGCAGGTGATAAGAATAATTCAGAGAGGATACTGTTGAAGGGAGGAGGATTTTTTGTTCCCTATCAAGTGAATCCCCCTGCACTCATCAGCCTAGACACACATGTTCTTCTCCTTCCCAAGTTGCAAGGAAAATTATTTTACTCCAGAATCATTTTGGTAAAAAAAAAAAAAAAAAAAGCAAAGCTATTGTGGAGCCAGTCAAGGGCCTGGCTTCAGTGGGTGGTTGCTTACTGCATGACCAAGGGTATCTAGTTTACCTTCTTTAGACTACTTGCTGATTTCTACGGTGTGTTTTTCGTGTATTTAGAATCGTTAGACAAGGTCTTGACCATTCTAGTTCACATGAACTTCATGCTTAACTTTCAAAAGTTCAGTCTCACACCCTGTCAAAGAATTGTCATCCTGGAGTGTATGATAGATACAGAAAAAAGAACAGCCTTTCTGCCGGAAGAGTCTTGACGTATCAGAACATTTTCAGACTTTTCTTATCAAGAAGCTGCCTTTGCAAGAGAGTTTCTGAAAATTCTAGGTCTCTGGTATCAGTGATCCTCATGATGCCACTGGCAAGACTCCATATGAGAAAAATTCAAAAAAAAAAAAGAAAATTACACACACGCACACACATACATGCATACACATATATACTGGTCTCAGAATCTGCATCACTTAGAATTCCAGGTACCAATCCAGGAATTTGTGAAACGAGTTTTAGTGGTGGAGGCATCAGATGTCTCAGTTCAAGCCTGTCCTTCTCCCTCCAGACCTCAGTTCAGTCAGTCTTGGCAGATTTTGCATGTGGTGCAGTGTCCAGGGGCATTCAAGTATAAGGCAGATGGGGTCCTTCTGTAGTTACAAAGCACATACAGTAAATGTCAAAGAAATGTTAACAGTGATTCAGGCCTTAAAAGTCCTTCACCACTTATGGTCTCCAGGTCCCCTTTGAATAGTCAATTAAAGTAACACAGTCATGTGGTACCTGAACAAGCAAGAGGAATATAAGGTCATACCCTTTTTTGCTGGTTGGCAATGATTGCTTAGGAGCTAGCCTTAAAGCATTTTCTGACACTTTAGGCCTCATACATCCCATCAGAGCAAAAGATAGTGACAGACAAACTAAATAGATCCTGGAGTGGAAACTCAGGGCAGAGATCTTCCAGGATTTGTCCCACATGGGGGGGTTGCATTCTTTCAAAACAAAGTTGGAAAAATTCTGACCTGCTTGACAATATAACCCATATAGCTACAGGTTATTGCAGCAGTGATTTACTTCAGACATTTGCTGTTATGGTAAGTGCATCTTGCACAACTATACTTTTTCTGTCTGTGCTTATTTCCTTGTGATTACTTGTGAAAAAAGACAGTTGAAGTGGCTCTTGGCTGTTAAGCTGGCACAGAACTTTGTCAGTTGGAGTCCCAAAATGTGTGCACATGTGTTACATGGTGATATTGTCTACTTAAGTTTCAGCCCAGTGTTCTGCTGCACAGCTCCAAAATGTATAATGTAACAGACAACATTTTGCCTTGTCACCCGTATTAATTGTGCCTTTTCTTGTGATGCGCACTCATTCCATTTTAGTTATGTGAGATATTCTAAAAATCTGAACATGTCTACAATGAATAGGTGGAAGTTGTAGTCACATGACCAGACAGAGGCTTATTAGATTATTAGAAAGTGGGAAATGATGGCATTTATTCCTTTCAAAACACCCTTTACATTAACAACTTTGTTGTCATTGCATCTTTCTTGGTGGTATGACTCTCATTTTTATTTGTTAAACCAAGGTTTGTATTAAGAGATTTATTCCACTAGAAGTGACACACTTGGAATTGATATCTGAGCTGTCATAAGGTTTTTGAGTTTTTATTTATTTATTTATTTTAATGAGGTCTGTGATCATCGCATTTAACATTTATATTTGTGCACATTGATATATTCAGTGCGGTTTAGAAAGCTACCATTATTCTCTGAAGGAGAAATGTAATTTGTGCTGTAATGGATTGAATTCAGTGCATTATGTAGGCTTAGTGCAAAATGGGCTTAGTACTAGAAGAGATTAAAAAATGTATGCCCACCTAATAATTTTGCTGTGTGGAGAGTAGTACTTACTAATGTAATTTCTGCAAGTGCTGTTCAGGAAATTTGTTCTATGCCTTTTATATTTAACATAATTGTGGGTTACAAATGCCACCTTTTATATTAAGTTGTATCTGTTACTAGTTTTAACACATTGAACTGCCAAATTTTAGTTCAAAATGCTATGAAACATCATGCAATGCCTTTGTACCCATTTGTTTGCTTTGTTAGTCCAGCTGCTGAAATCTGAAACTTCTTTTTACTTAATTTCATCAGATAATGAAAAGTCCTGTTAGGGAGTTTTGGATAGCACGGAGGATTGCAGTCAGAGAGAAGACAAGTACTACGGGGAAGAATAGTTGAAGTTGCCATTCTGCCAGTGTTGTATGTGCTGCCAACATGCATGATGTTGAATATATTACTTTCATTTGATTTTTAGAACTTTAGGTCCACTTATGAGGCATGTTGACATGGACTTCGAAGGTTCTGGAGCAGAGACATTTAAGTTAAAAAAAAAAAAAAAAAAAAAATGTTCCAGCTCCAATTGATATCTGTGCCGACATGAAATCTAATACTGCAAGGACATTTATTTGTGTACTCAATTAGTTGGGGTAGGTAATTGCACATATCACAATAAACCAAAAAATAGGTGAAAAAGACAGAGAACAAAAGACCAGTAAACTAAAAACACTGTCTGGCACACTGGCCCAATAAAGGCACAACACAGTACACCCGGACCACGAAAAATATATTACAACCATATTTAGTCACCCGGTAAACTCTTTAGTAGTTTGACTTTACTGATATAGCACCTTGAAGTGATTAAAAAGAAGCTACTGCATGGCCTTACTCTTCATTGGCTTCATGGTGTTTGGTTTGATGCTTTCCTCGAAGTACTGTTTGATTATTTTACATTAGTTTCTGATACATTACCCCTCTTAACATTTTCTTTTACCTTTGGTCTGTTGCATCTCTTCTTAAAGCTGTGTTGTTGTCAATCACTTCCTAAGGTACATGGCCGTATTTCTAGCTACACTTTCCTGAAAGAACTGTCAGATTGTATCTCTATGAATCTGTGCAGTTGAAGTATGGTATCTTGTTTCCTTTTCTCCTCTTACATTTAGCATTTGGTTTGTGGACTTTTTTGTGATATGTAGACATTTAGATTATTCCTAAAACTTAACTTCCTGTAAGAATGGGTTTCAGATTTGTTCGATGTTATTTGTGTTTCACTGTTGCAGTCATCACACTTGGGTTATCCAGCCAGGGGTAGCAGTCAGTCAACCTAAATACCAGAGGCTTAGTAATTCTGCGTCGGTTGCTGTTGCTTCAGGACTGACGTCAGGTCATCAGGGGTATAAAAACAGGCAGCAGACGTCATTACATCCGTCTTTCTTGCCGAGGAGCCCGAAGCAGAAGCAGCTCCACAAGTGCCGTTCGGCCACTACCTGAGTTTTTGTTTTCGAAATTGAATCATCCTGAAGTCTTCTAAAGCTAAGTACCCTGTTGGGGATCCTTTTTTCTTGCTCTAACCGATGTCAGAAAAAGTTAACAATTGTCTCGCCTGTGGAAAGCAAATACCACACAGAGATTAACATTCTTACTGCGTTATCTGTTTAGGAGCAGACCACTACATACCTCACTGTCGGTTTTGTGCTTTGTTCATTGCCCGAACTATTCATCGTAGGGCCCTTATTGTAGCTAAATACCTTTGTTCTTGATCTCCGTATTCCGAAATGGCTTCGGTAAGCCATCTGACTACCGATCTTCCGAAAAAACATAAGGGTAAAGACAGACAGACCGCACAGGTCCAAAACTGTCGATGACGCTTCCGTTAAGCTAGTCACCAGTTCGCTGGTACTCAGGCATTTTCGCAGCCCCTGATGCCTGCTTCGATGGATTTGCAGGTCATTCCCAAAACCCGTTCGGAGTCCGGTATGCCACGAGACTCTTCTTTGACTAAGGAACCTGCGGATGTCTCTACATTGGATAGGTCCAGAGCCACTGTGCAGGCACTGGCTTCTGAGGAAGTTCTTCACATTACCGATATTCGACACAAACCAACAACTTCTTTCGCGTCTTCAGTTCTTTCTAAAACTACCGAGATTCTAAGGCCAAGAGTATGAGCTGCGCCTAAAAAACAGATGACCCAAACTCAAGCGCCTGCTTCCTTGCCACAATCTCAGACACTTAAAATGGCAGAAGACCTGATCATGCTGATTAGGGGAAGCCAGCCTTCCCCTGCTAAAAGAAAGAGAGACTTGTCTCCAGCAGCTTTATCTGACCAAGAGTCGGACTCTGAGATTTTTGAATATGAAGACATGCCCTTATCTGCCTGTGAGTATTCAGATTCAGAGGAATCCATTCCTTCTGCCTCCCCTCCAGAGGATTTTTCTTTTGGTGAAACAGTATATACTTTGAGAGAGCATTTCCATTGGGAATGCCAGGTTTATCCTCTGTCCAAAAAGAGACTCAGGGAATTTTTAGATTTACCACAGCACAAATCCTTAGCTATCCCAGCTGTCCTGGATGATGTCTTTACAGAATCCAGTCTAACTCCTGATACTTTACCCCCTGCTCCAAGGAAACCAGGCAGGTACTGAGTCCCTGACTCTCACAAATTTCTCTTCAAAAATCCTACTGCTGACCCAGAGGTCATCTCCCAAGGACCTAAAGGAATAAAAGCTACTACAGCTAAGAATCCCACCCCTTCAGACAGGGATTACCGAGCTTTAGACAGATGGGGCAAAAAAGTATACACCTCTGCAACTCTCGCCATTAGAGCATTGAATTGTCAGTTCCACATGCTGAAATACCAGCAATGTACTATGGAACTTTATTAAGCAAAAATTATCTACCTTTCCTGACTGTGCAGAAAATAAAGAATTACAGGAGCTTATGCATTCTGCAAGCTAAGTCAGCAGGCATACCCTGCAATGTGGGTTTGATGCCCTAGAAGCATCTTGTAGGGCAGCAGTCACAGGTTCTGTACTTAAAAGGCATGCCTGGCTTAAGGAGCAGACCTTGCCAGACCATGTCAAATCAAAATTTTAGGATGCTCCTCTGAACAAGGACAATCTGTTTGGCACCAAAGCAGAAGAGGTTTTAAAAAAGATGGAAGAAAAGGCTAAGTCTGTGCAGACAGTCAAAGATTTTTTGCAAGTGCAGCCTCCAAGATTTAGTAGGCATTGTCCCTCGAAACATTGGTCTTTTTTGGCCCCCTCAAGGCCTTCTCAAACTAGACCCAGGGGAAACAGACCCCCCCCCAGACTACAGTCTCTGGGTATGCAGAGATCTAAGCAATGAAGTACCTCCACTTCTAAAACAGGGAGTGCTCAGCCACCCCCTTATGGAAAGAATTCACAATGACTTCTCAATTCCACTCCTCACCTCTGCCCAATTCCTTGTGCCCCTAGGAGGAAAACTTGCCCAGCATGCAAAAACAACTGGACCTCCATCACCAACAACCGATGGGTCCACAGCATAGTATCCCAGGGGTACAAAGTTTATTTCCACACACTGCCAACCCCAAAAGGGTTCTCTATGTACCTCCAAACCAGTGGGCAGAGGCACAAAACCAAGTTCAGTCCCTGCTCTCCATAAGGGCAATTCAGCCTGTTCCTGCAGAACAGATAGGCCAAGGTTTTTATTCCAGACTTTTCCTGGTACCCAGAAAAGAGGGCACCTGGCGCCCATTCTTAGATCTATCCATTCTGAACACCTTCCTGGTGGTACCAAAATTCAAAATGCTATCCCTACAGCAGCTTCTCCCTCTGCTGTCCAAAGATGCTTGGTTAGCCACCCTAGACCTAAAGGAGGCCTATCTGCACATCCCAGTCGGGGATCCCTGCAGGAAATATCTACGTTTTAGGGCAGGATCTATGCATCATCAGTTCTCTACGCTTCCCTTTGGCTTATCCACTGCTCCCAGAGTTTTCAGAAAATGCCTGGCTCCAACCATTGCCTATTGCAGACAGAGAAAGATTTAGATTTACCCTTACTTGGACGATTGTCTGATTCAGGCAGACAGGAAAAGCTGTTGCAGCACCTGACATTTGCAAAGGACCTTCTAACCTCCCTGGGGTACACTATCAATGAAAAGACATCCAAACTAGTCCACAGTCAAAAAAATGTATTTCTGGGAGCAAGCTTGGACACAGCATTCCAGATGGCATTCCTTACTCCAGAAAAACAAGCCTATCTGACATGCTACTTCACCAGAACCCAGCTATCCGCAAGGAAAATCCAGCAGACTCTAGGGTTCATGGCCTTCTGCATTCTGCTAATTCCATATGCCAGACTGCATATGAGGAATCTTCAATTGTACTTAAAAAGTTTTGGTGCCATCATTCTCAGGACCTGGAAACTATCATACCTATAATACGTTGTCTAAGGAAAGAGTTTCTTTGGTGGGTAGCAGCATGCAACCACAGCAAGGAACATGCCTTTACACAACCCTACGCCACCCAGACCCTAACCACAGATGCATCAGACTATGCCTGGGTGCACATCTGGATGGCAGGTGCATTCAGGGCCATTGAAGCCCAAACCAAATTCATCTGCACATCAACCAAAAAGAGATGCTAGCTGTTCAGCACGCTCTGACTGCTTTCAGATTCCTACTCTCACCGGGGCCCCTTTTAATAAAAACTAACAACACCACAGTGATGTGGTACATCAGCAAGCAGGGGGGACCCCACTCTTTTCCACTCTGCAGGCTAGCCATGACCCTGTAGAAAACCCGGCCTCAGCCATGCATATTCACCTGCAAGCTCAATTCCTCCAACTTTCTGGCGGACAACTTAAGCAGAAATCTCCTAGACCCACATGAGTGGCATTTAGACCACAACACCTTCAGCCTTCTGACCCAGAAATGGGGTCCCCCGAAGGTGGACCTATTTGTCTGCCCCTACAACCACCAGCTCAGCAAATTCTGCACCAGGGTACCTCACAGCAATGCCTGGAAAGTGGATGCCCTATCCTTCCAGTGGGCAAACCTCTCAATCTATGCATTTCCCCCTCTGCCTCTTCTTACAAGAGTACTACTCAAGGTAAGGCAGGGCAGACCAAGGGCAATCCTAATTGCCCCAAACTGGCCATGCCAACACTGGTACCCACTACTGCACAGTCTGTCACTGGTGCCACCATGGCACCTACCCCAGATCCCAACCCTCCTGACTCAGCAGGAGGGACAGATCTTGCATCCACAATAGCAGACCCTGAACCTTGCTGCCGCCTGGCTTATTCCTTGAATTCTCCTCCAGTGGCCAGTCTAAGCAAGGAGGTACTGGATGTCATATGTGAAGCCAGATGACCCGGTACAAGGAAATCCTATGCTGATAAGTGGAAAAGATATTGTTCCTGGATTCACTCTAAAGGAGTGGATACAGCACAACCCTCCTTACCTCTCATCCTGCATTACCTAGCAGACCTACTCCACAGAGGCCTGATCTTTTCTTTCAATAAAGATCCATGCCTCTGCCATCTTTGCTGATTACAGCACTGAGCCACCTCTCTTCTCTCGCCCTCTCATCCAAACCGTTCCTGAGAGGGGATAACAACTTAAGGCCACCAAGAAGAGCCCCCATCCCCTGCTTGGGACCTTAGTTTTCTGTTGAAAAAACTCATGCTACCCCATTTTGAGCCTGCAGCGTCAGCAGAGTTAAAATTCCTCTCTTGGAAAACAGCCTTGCTTCTGGCCATCACTTCAGCTCAGCTAGAAGAGTGTCTGAGCTTCAAGCACTTATTGCTGTGGAACCCTTCATTATTTTTCACGCTGACAGGGTCTCCCTCAGGACTAACCCTACTTTTATGCCTAAAGTGGTGTCCAGTGTGGCTATCAACCAGTCTGTCCATTTGCCCACCTTTTTTTTCCCTAATCTTCAAAATAAAGGGAAAGGATCCTGCACTCCTTAGATGAGCACAAACAGCTCAGATTCTACCTGGATAGGACTAAGCCTCTCAGGAAATCTGACCAGTTACTAGTCAGCTTTGCACCAGGGGCAAAGGGCAAGGCCATATCAAAATAAACCATCTCCAAATGGATAGCACACAGTATCTATTTCTGTTACAAACACCATGGGAAACCACCCCCTCAGGGGGTCAGAACGCATTCTACTAGGGTAACTTTAACCTTACAACCTTTCTCAGGGGAGTCCCTACCAGGGACATTCTGGAAGCTGCTACTTGGAGTTCTGTTCATACCTTCACCAAGCATTGCCACCTGCCTATCTTTTCCAAATCCAGGGCGGGCTTTGCAACAGCAGTCCTGCAGGGCATGCTAGCTAGCCTAAACTCTTCCTGACCGCCTCCACCCATTCTTCAGCTTTGGGAATCGACCCAAGTGTGATGACTGCAACAGTGAAACATGAAGGACATAGTACAGTTGTGTACACTTACCATAAATGTAGATGCTCGAGTGTATTCACTGTTGCAGTTCTGGTTTCCCACCCTCCAGCCCCCTTGTCTCTCTCTCTCTCTCTCTTTCTCACTCCTTACAGTGCTACTGGTATTTACTTTTTACTGGTGGTGTTTTTCCACCATAACTTAGCTCCCTGTTTGGGGGTTCCTGACATTTGGGGAAAGAAAAACTGATGTAATGGCGTCTGCTGCCTGTTTTTATACCCCTTACGACCTGACATCAGTCCTGAAATGACAGCAACCAATGTAGAAATGCTAAGTCTCTGGTATTCAGGCCGACTGAGGGCTACCCCTGGCAGGATAATCCCAAGTGTGATGACTGCAACAGTGAATACGCTCAAACATCTAGATTTATGGTAAGTGTACACAACTGTACTCATTAATTCGTTCATTCATTCATTTTTATTTTATTCTTTGACTGTTTTAGTCCTGCTAGGCTAGTAGCCTCTTTTCAATGGGGACCCAAGGTCATATTCATACTACTAGAGGAAATTTGGCCAGTGCATCATTGAATTTTCCTGTTCTTTTTAGTAGGTGCCAAGGATCTTTTACATCCACCACAGCTACCACCAACTCAACCAGAAGTGACCTCCAGTTTAATGTCTTATGTAATGGATAACACACTCAGAAATGCAGCCCACTCCTCTTATTCTGCACTTCAATGTCTGCAATCCATTTACCTGATGTGGGAAAAGAACTCGCAGCCTTCTGCGCCAAAGGAGTGTGTGCTACCTGTTGCCCCACAGACAGTCTCATCTCTTCACTGACTATTATATTCAGCTAACTGTCATTTTGGCATCAGTAGCAGACTGATGTTGCTTGAATACCAACTGTGTGCAACCTGTACTTACAGCCACTAGCAGCAGTCCATGTGATACTTTTGTGTATCAGCATTCTCAGGGTGAGTTATCCCTTTTTCCTGACACTATTCTGTAATGTGTTTTATTGCAGTTATCTCAGCCTGCAGACTTCAGTATGTTTCATTTTAGCAGTCAAGTAGACCTGGGGATGGTCTTCGTGTTTCACTGTTGCAGTCGTTACATTTGGGTAATCTGCTGGCAAGTTGCCCTCAGTCGGCCTGAATAACAAAGTCTTGGGTCCTGTGTCGGTTGCTGTCTCCTCTTCCATGACGTCAGGTCATCAGGGGTATAAAACATGCAGCTGACGCCATTTTAATCCGTCTTTCTTGCCGCACGGTGCCCGAAGCAGAAGCAGTTTGCAAGTGCCGGTTGGCCGACTCCTGAGATTTTTGTTTTCGAGTTTCAGAACCGAAGTCTTCAAACTAAAGCTAAGTACCCCGTTGGGGAAGCTTTTTCTTGCTCCTTACCAATGTCAGTAAAAGTTAATAATTGTATTACTTGTGGGAAGCAAATACCTCATAAGGATTTTCATTTGTACTGTATTCCTTGCCTAGGCCCTGACCACAACGTGCCTTGCTGTCGGTTTTGTGCTAAATTTAACCAACGCACTATTAAGCGTCGGCATATTTTTGCTTCTAAATACTTTGGTTCAAGAGTTAACTATCCTAAAATGTCAATGATTAGCAATCTGACTACCAGAATTCACAAAAAATGCAAAGAAAAAGACAGAGACAGACCATCAAGGTCCAAAACTGATAACGAAGCTTCTCCTAAGTCAGTCGCCGGTACTCAGTGAGGCGCTTTCGCAGCCCCTGAAGCCTGCTACTTTTCAGTCGCAGGCCTCTACCGAGACCCATTCGGAGTCCGATATGCAGCAAGATTCTTCAAATATTGAACCCGCGGATGTCTCACCCTTGGATGGCTCCGGAGCCGCTGAGCAGGTCCGGCTTCTGAGGGTGTTTTCAGGCCTAAAGATTTGTATATTAAACCGACGCCATCATCAAAAACAAGGACAAAACCAACTTCTATGTCTAAAAAACCGATGCATGAGCCACGTGCTCAGGCCCCTATGCCTAAAAAACAAATGATCAAAATGGCTGAGGATTTAATTACCTTGATCAGGGGTTCCAAACCCCCTCCTGCTAAGAGGCCTAGGCAAGGCACTGATTATGAACCTTCAGATCAGGTTTCCATTTCTTCTGATTCCTCTTCTGATCAGGAATTTTCTGTTCCCTTTTATGAGAACTCTGATGCAGAAGAATCCATCCCTTCTGCTTCTCCTCCTGAGGATTTTTCTTTTAGAGAGACTTTGCATACCTTAAGAGAACATTTTCATTGGGAGAGTCAGGATTTTTCAGAATCCAAAAAGAGGCTTAGGGATTTTCTTCTTCCTCAGCATAGGCCTTTGGCTATACCTCCTGTTTTAGACATTGTTTATTATATTTTCTCAGAATCCAGCATGGCTCCTGATTCCCTGCCTCCGGCTCCTAGTAAGCCAGACAGATATTACAGGGTTCCTGACTCCCACAAGTTTCTTTTCAAAAATCCTACTGCTGACCCTGAAACAATTTCTCAGGGTCCCAAGGGTGTTGAGGCTTCTACTGCTAAAAATCCTACCCCTTCTGATAGAGACTCCAGGGCACTGGATAGATGGGGTAAGAAGGTTTATACGTCTGCAACCATGGCAATCGGGGCTTTAAACTGTCAATTTCATATGCTTAAATATCAACAGCATGTCATGGGCTTACTGAAACAGAAAATGATGTTGATTTCTGATTGTGTGGAAAATAGAGTTACAGGATTTATTGCATTCAGCTGAACAAGTAGGAAAGCATACTTTGCAATGTGGTTTTGATTCCTTGGAGGCCTCTTGCAGATCCGCCGTAACTGGATCTGTGATAAGAAGAAGGCATGCTTGGCTCAAGGAGCAAAATCTGCCTGATCATGTTAAAGCTAAATTGCTGGATGCTCCTTTACAGCAGGACAGTCTGTTTGGTAATAAGGCAGAAGAAGTTTTGAAAAAGATGGAAGACAAAGCTAAATCTATGCAAACTGTAAAAGATTTCTTGCAAGTGCAGCCACCCAGGTTCAGTAGGCACTGGCCTACTAAGAACTGGTCCTTTCCAGTACCCAACAGAACCGCTCAGGTCAAAACCAGACACTCCAAGGGCTCCAGGTTTCAGTCGCAAGAATCTTACAGGACAAAACAGTGGGGTGCCTCCACCTCCAAACCAGGAAGTAGCAAAGCACCACCCTACGGTAAACAGTCTCCATGACTTTCCTCTGCCATTTCCAAGCACTTATCTTTTGGCAGCCCCTTTGGGGGGAAAACTAGCACTTCGTGCTCAAAATCGGCATCTAATTACCCAGGACAAGTGGGTCTTAAATATAATATCCCAGGGGTACAGATTTAATTTCCACACATTGCCAACTCCAAACGCATGGTCAGATCTGCCTCCAAATTAGTGGGCAGAGGCCCAGAAACAAGTCATGTCCCTCATGGATATGGGGGCTATTCAACCAGTACCAGAAAAGGAAAAAGGACAAGGTTTTTATTTAATAATTTTCCTGGTACCCAGAAAAGACAAATCATGGCGTCCAATTCTGGACTTATCCATTCTAAATACTTTCCTGGATATTCCGAAATTCAAGATGCTGACTCTACAACAGCTACTGCCTATGCTAGGCAAGAATGCCTGGTTGGTAACTCTAGACTTAAAAGAGGCTTACCTGCATATCCCAATCAGGGAATCTTGCAGAAGATACCTCCGCTTCAAAGCAGGCTATTTGCGTTACCAGTTCTCTGAACTGCCCTTTGGCTTATCTACTGCTCCCAGGGTCTTCACAAAGTGCCTGGCACCAGTGATTGCATTTTGAAGACAAAGAAACATTCAAATTTATCCTTATCTGGACGATTGTCTAATTCAGGCAGAGGACAAGGACACTCTTCTACAACATCTGGTGTTTGTAAAAAGGCTACTAACATGCCTAGGGTACACCATAAATGAAAAGAAATTACAAGTGGTACCCTCTCAAATAATTACATTCCTGGGTGCAAGCTTGAATACAATTGCCCAGATGGCTTACCTCACGCCAAACAAGTTCAATTGATATTCTTCAAAGATTCGGCCACAAAAATCCAGCTATCTGCCAGACAAATTCTGCAGGCTTTGGGGTTCATGGCATCCTGCATTCTACTAATTCCATATGCAAGACTGCATATGAGGAAACTTCAGTGGTACCTAAAAAGCTTATGGAGTCGACATTGTCACAGCCTGGAAACAATGATTCCTCTCATTCCTTGCCTGCAACAGGAGTTCCTTTGGTGGGCAGAGGCCTGTCACCAAAACAAGGGACTGTCATTCATTCTACCCCTTGCCACCCAAACCCTGACTACAGGCGCATCAGACTATGCTTGGAGGGCCCATCTGGCAGGGAGATGCATTCAGGGCGAATGGAGCCCAAATCAAATGCACCTACATATCAACCAGAAAGAAATGCTATCTGTACAGAATGCTCTGACAGCCTTTAAGGACTTCTTTCATCCAGGACAACTACTGTTAAAGACGGACAACACCACAGTTATGTGGTACATAAACAAGCAGGGGGATACCCACTCCCTACCCCCTTTGCAGTCTAGCCATGGTCTTGTGGAACACGGCCTTGACTTACCAAATACATCTACAAGCTCAATTGCTGCCAGGAAAGCAAAATACTCTGGCAGATGACCCAAGCAGAAATCTTATGGACCCACACAAATGGAAACTGGATCCACAAATCTTCAGCATGTTGACACGAAAATGGGGGAGCCCAGACATAGATCTTTTTGCCTCTCCCCAAAATTACCAGTTAAGACAAATTCTGCACAAGAATTCATCACAAAAAAGCTTGGAAAGTGGATGCTTTATCCTTCAGCTGGAAAAACCTATCAGTCTATGCCTTCCCCCTCTGCCCTCGAAGGTTTTACTAAAAGTCAGACAGGAAAAACCAAAAATGATTCTGATTGCTTCAGACTGGCCTCGCCAACACTGGTACCCACTTCTAAGGAATATGTTGCACCTTCCTCCGTGGTACTTGCCTCAGACACCTCATCTGTTGTCTCAGCAGAACCATCAAGTTCTGCACACACTGCTCCAAACTCTGAATCTTGCAGCATGGCTAATCAACTAATTTCACATGCCTCAGTAAACCTGTGATGGATGTCATTTTGGAGGCTAGAAGGCCTAGTATTAGAAAATCTTATGCTGATAAATGGAAGAGATTCTGTGCCTGAAACCAAGCACAAGGAATAAACACAGCAATGCCCAATATTCCTCAGATTCTGCAATATTTAACTGAGATGCTTCACAAGGGCCTATCTTTTTCTTCTATAAAAATCCATGCCTCTGCTATCCTGGCTCATTACAACACAGAGCCTCCTCTCTTTTCTCATCCCCTGCAGTACCTCAGAGGAGCCAAAAATTTGAGACCTACCAGGAGAGCACCAACTCCTGCATGGGACCTCAATTTTGTGCTGGAAAAACTCACCCTACCTCCTTTTGAACCAGCTGCTACTGCAGACATAAAATTTATTTCTTGGAAGACAGCCTTTCTTTTAGCAGTTACTTCAGCTAGAAGGATTTCAGAGCTGCAGGCTCTCATGGCAGTGGAGCCTTTCATCATCTTTTATCCGGACAGGGTGGCCCTCAGGACCAATCCTTCTTTTATGCCTAAGGGGTGGTATCCAGTGTGGCTCTTAACCAGACCATTCATCCGCCAACTTTTTTCCCAAATCCGCAGAACAAGGGGGAGCGGATTCTGCATTCATTGGCTATACACAGACAACTAAGATTCTACTTAAACAGGGCAAAGTCTCTAAGAAAGTCTGAGCAACTACTGGTGGCATTTGCTGCAGGGGCAGAGGGGAAGGCTATCTCAAAGCAAACTATTTCCAAATGGATAAGCCATTGTATTCGTTTCTGCTACATGCACCATGGTAAACCTGTCCCCAAGGGGATCAGATCTCATTCCACCAGGGCTGCATCTACTTCTGCAGCTTTTCTCAGAGGGGTTCCTACCAGAGACATTCTAGAAGCTGCTACTTGGAGCTCAGTTCATACGTTCGCAAAACATACCATTTACCTCTCTTTTCTAAATCCAGGGCAGGCTTTGCCACTGCTGTCCTGCAGGGCCTTATAGCCGCTCCTAATGCTGTATAATTCCATCCTCCCATCCATAGCTTTGGGATTCTACCCAAATGTAATGACTGCAACAGTGAAACACGAAGAACAGAATACAGTTTTGTACGCTTAACATAAATGTAGATGTTCAAGTGTATTCACTGTTGCAGTCCGGGTTACCCACCCGACAGCCCCCCTTTTTTTTCTGTTATACCTCTTCTTTCCTTCACTATGCTCAAAAGCCTTTTTGGTGTATTTGCTTTTAGTTGGAGGTAAACTTTTTGTGTTCTAATTTACATGCATATACACACACACACACACACACATATATATATATATATATATATATATATATATATATATATATTTTTTTTTTTCTCCCCATTTGGGGGGCACCTGACATCTGGGGCAAAAAAAACGGATTAAAATGGTGTCGGCTGCATGTTTTATACCCCTGATGACCTGACGTCATGGAAGAGGAGACGGCAACCGACGACGCAGGACCCCCAAGACTTTGCTATTCAGGCTGACTGAGAGCAACCTGCCAGCAGATTACCCAAATGTAATGACTGCAGCAGTGAGTACACTTTAATATCTACATTTATGGTAAGTGTACACAACTGTACGGTTTTCTTCCAGAATGTTAAGCCATTATCTTTGTCAAGAAGCAGACGTGTCCCTTTCTTCTTAGGTCTGTCTTGTTCTTTTTGCTTCAGGAAAAAGCACACAGGCATGTGGCGTTCATGCTTCAGACCATCTTGTTACTGACATTAATCAGATGCCATTTTACCACTGCTTTCACAGAAGTCCTCATAATGCCTAAGATACAAGTGTCATAGGTTGATGGTATTATATTTTTCTTGCATTTTTCTGAACTGAATGGGTTACTGAATTCATGCCTTATAAAAGTGCAAACCATTGCTAAAAGGATGCACACTGAACTTGAGGTCCTTCCAAGTAACACTGCACTGTAGACTAGACTGGTGATTATTGCTTAATGAGCTGGAGGCAGGGCATGCATTGACATCAGGTGTATAAGAAGCTGAGTGCTTACACTACTGTTAGTTGGGGCTTTGAGGATATTGCAGGCCATGTGGCTCTAAACGTCCCAAGCCTAAGGAGAAAATGTCTCTTACTTGGTTGCCTAATTTTTATCCTTTTGAAGGCAAGTCTGTTTTTGAATTTGAGTTGCGTGTCACAGAAGAAAATCATTCTATTTACGTATGGTTTCTAATGCATTTTTTCCCATCTGTTTGAGAAACTTAAAAGGGACTGTGCTTTGTCAAACTGGTATCCTGTTTAACAGTTCTGGGGTAAATATGGCACAGACAGTTATAAATCCAATATCTTTATCTTTGATTGTATCCTCAGAACTTGACTTTAAAGCTGTCTGAGGTATTTTTTCCTCTTAGGATCCTGAATAAGTACTCCTGTTTTTTGCAAAATTCTTCTTTCTTAATCTACACATGCACATGGATATCTTTTCTTTTTTCAAAAACTTTGATTTTAAAACTGTGGGATGCATTTCATGTAAACATTTTTTGTGGCTGTAACATTGCATTTACCTTGCATCTGTGGTGTGGTTTATCTAGTCAACAATGTCCAAAGTACTGCCATGTAATGTTAAAATTATGGTAATTTTTCTGCGTTAGCATGGAATGTTCGAAAAAAGCATTGGACGGAGTGTATTAAGCCATTGTTTTGTAATGTCAGTTCATACAAAACCAAACTGGAAAGGATAAGATTGCATAAAAGCAAAAGCTAGCATTTGCTATTATATTTGCTTCATTTGAGGCACTTCATCTCAGTATGACAGAGGCCTTGTTAGTGCATTCTGTCCAGACATGGATTTCATTAATTCTTCTGTGATTTGCTACCAAGTTTTTTAAAGCAGAACATAATAAACATGTTTATTGGGATAAAGGGTTTTGACAGAGTTTTAAAAGTGTGTGTGTACTGGTACTTTATTGTCAAGGTGCATGAGTATAAAGCTGGTACTACAGTCTGTATCCTGCCAACATACCTGTAACATATATTTATGGTGTTTATAACATACATATAAAATATATTTTTTTGAATTTAGTTTATTTATGTTTAGAAATTTTTATTTTTAGTATGTATGTATTTCAGTTTTTATCAATGATTTAACAACTTATGTATTGTAACAAGGCACCAATATACGCAACAATTAATGCTTATGAGTGGTTTCACTTGGCTGATTACAACCAAAGTTTGTTGGCGCCTAAAAGTTTATTTAAAAGGCTTTGATTCATGAAATGGTTGTTCTGAGGAAGCCCACATATAGTGAGTGAAAGCACTAAACAAGATATGAGTTGTGTACAGTTTTTATAATAAAAAGGATTGGTTTTAAACAGGACTTGGGTACAGTGTATCATCTGTGGTCTCAACGTTGTACATTTGGATCGTTACGAGTTTTTGTTGTGTTCAACGTTTATCATAACTTCTAGAAATTAGAAATCATGTGTGTGACCTTAGTTATTATTTATTATGAATACTAGTTGCAAGTGGAGACTATCCAGTTGTTGATATTGAGAATATTTCTGCCTTGATAATTTGGCAAAATTTATATTGGTTATAAATTTACTGCTGTTAGTTGCGTTATTCATACAATCCATTTCTTTCTGTACAGGCCGAGTACGTAAGGAATAATTTTATTCTAATGTGTAGAATTAGTAAAAATGTGGCTGCAGTCGAACAGAATGTACAAGCTCTCTGGCTAACTCCAAGCAGTCTTATAACCTTGTTGTGCTTAATGCCAGTTTTATCTTCCTTTTCATTGTCTTTTCTTGTAAGTGTTTTTTGATAACAACCAGTGATCTTAAAATGAACTGCAAATACTACAGACCTGTAGTAAATTAAGTAAATGAGTGCTGTCTTGCCAGAGTCTGGTTAAACGTGAGTACTACTTGATTGGCGGGATGGCCCCACTTTTTGTGGGGGAGGGGGGATGGACATGCTGTAAGCTCACCCATCCTTTTGTGGTGGGAGTTGATTGGCCTTCTGCACCACTGACACTTGAATGACTCCTGGTGGCAAAGCCAGCAGCAAATGAGCCAAAAACAGGTGCTCTGTATTGCCAAACAGGGAACAGTGTATGTAGATTTATGTACGTACCAGTAGAATACTTGACAATGCTTTCATTACTCCTGAGAGTGTAATGGAGTTAGAAACATACAGAACCTGTCAGCTTCTCCCCAAGTAATGGTTGTAATCCTCAGCTGTCACTGTTGGTCTGTTGTGCTAAGAGGAAGAGGAAAATAGACCAGGGGCTAAAGAATGAGCAGTCACAGGAGGACAGAGGAGAAAGAAAGCATAATTAGATTTCATTGCATGTAAACAAATTGCTGTACTAAAGCTTGAGATATGCTGCAAGGACGATGTCTAAAAAGTTAGCTGTTTTGTTGCATTTACTGTCATTGGAGTGAATGTACTCCTGTTTGCTTCTTTACTTTTGTTGTTGCGATTATTTTCACTAAGTGTTACCTATTTTCAATGGAGACATGAGGGGAGATGTCTGCAAATTAAAGGAAATTTGGCCACAATTGTTGTAAAATCTTTAACATAAGATACCACCAAAACAAGCAGATGAGACCTCAGTTTGTCTCATTCAAGAGTTGTCATTTTGTCTCCTCCAATGAAAAAAAGGCTCCATCTCCTCCTCCTCCTTTAAATACTGATCAAATTATTTCCCCTTTTAGCTAGATACTGACTCTGGTGGGTTCTCTTTCATTTGGATGTTCCCAGAGAACGACTCTTTTGGTGAGATGCTAAAGTTGTTGATGAATCACTTTAAATGGACTACCAAAGTGTTAACACCCAAGAAAAGATATGCTGTGTTCTAGCTAAACCACTAACTTTTGAATATGTTTATTTTAAGTTGTCTTAAGCTTGATTCACAGCTACCCATCCCTAAAAAGACAAACTCTATAGTGTCCAACAGCCAATTAAACTTCTGCATATGAACTTTGTTGCTCATCCTACTCTATCTCCCCCTGCTGCTTGTAAAGGTTCTGTGATGGCAGTGACTCTATGCACTACTGAACAGAAAGGGTAGGATCTTGGGCAGATTTGGTAAGAGGGTATACAGATCTGCTACCCTGGACTTTAAAACTCTTCCCAGCACCCAGGTTACTATGTAGGTGAGACCAAGGCAGGATGGAAGAGGAGAGTGAGTGGTCATCGCCAGCTCACCCAACCTGGTTAGGAGGAATGCTCTGTGATGCGTGTCATGCAAATAAACCAGAGTAAATGTTCCCAGGGTCATCTGGAGACAGAGGGAAGCCATTCCTGATCAGCAACATGGCTTAGGCAGCGATCCCTCCTGCGAATGAAGGACTGCTGGCTCCTGATCCTTATCCTCTGAAGGGGTGCAAATGGGCAAACAGACAGTGTAAAGTGTAGGATGTGATACAGTAGATAACGTCAGAGCCCCTATACCTCGTACTGTTTTAAGAAGACTTTTTTTTGTCTCTGACTTCAGCTTTGTCCTGGTAAAGTTTAAGGGCCAGCTTCTGGATGCTGCTTTACATCAGAGCTTTTTGTTTGGTTCCATCTTCCCAAAAGGTACTGAAAGATGGGAAAAAGGGTAAAGTCATGAAAACCGCAAAGCAACTAGTCCACACCCATATTCCACAATAAATTAGAACTTTTATCACGGTATCCTAGTTTGTCTTAAATAAATCAGACAGCAACTATGGAGGCAAAATCGAAGATGATTTTCCAGCAAGAGACTGCACTGCGAGTTGTCAGTTTTGTCATCTGTTCTAGAAGATCAAGATTTAATCAAACCTATGTAAATTATCCACATTTCCCTTTTGCTGTAAAGATACTTGAAAAGATCAGCATCTAGTTCAGTACCCCATATTTTACAATATTTCCATATATTACATAACAATGATTTGACCAGCTATTCTGTTAAAGTACATTGCCACATCTGCTTGGACCTGTGCTTAAGGATTCTGTAATTGGTTTGAAACAATTTTTGAAGGTGATCCTTCATTTTAGGCCTGCAGTTTGTCCTTGCTTAACACACAAAGTTTGTAATTGAAAAGCTAACTCTGCCTTCTTTTGAGCTTATTAGTTTGGCAAACCATAGATCTGAAGTAGGGACTTCATTTGTCAGCAACCTGTGGGTCTTGGATCCGATATCGGATCCGAGCCAGCAACTTCTTTCAAGCTAATGGATCCGAGCTCCTAGCTCCTCCCCTCACCCATATTCCCCTGCCTACCCTCCATAACCTCAGATCTAGTTTGCCGCGCTTGTGGATAGCTGGATTCCGTTGAGCTCAACAAGTAAATCGTCAGTTAAGTGTGTTTTTCTGTCAAACTTTCTTCCTTTTTTAAAAAAAATATAAAGTGTGTAAGTGTTAGGTACCCTAAGTGTAAAAATATATTTCTTTTAATTAGTTTTTTCCCTCCCTTCGCTGGTCGGTAGTGAGTGTGTGTGTTGTGTTTTTGGGGCCTGTGTGTTTGTGTAGCACTACCTTTTCTTTTAAGTATGGCTGAGGCCCCAAAAGCCATTTTTTCTAAATGTACCGAGTGTGGCCATAAGCTCTCCCAGGCTGATGGCCACACTCGGTGCGTTCGGTGCCTTGGGTTGAACACCTCATCTCACCTCAGGCTGTACCATTTGTGCAGCGTTCAACCCCAGGGCACTGAAAGAGCGGAGGTCGAAGCTGGTCTTGGCGGGACTTTTACCCCTGGACTCTGCTCTGGCCTCCGCTGCTCCCGTGGCACTACCACAGGCTGTGGTTGCTGCCACTCCTGCCCCCCTTCCTTCGGCCGGGACTCAAACTCCCGCTAAAGCGCCAGAGGACAGGGAGGCTAGGAGGGAGAAACGGAGGGAGAAGCACCACAAGCGGCGGGCTGAGGCCTCTGCTTCAGCCCCGCCAGCTAAGCGGGCTTCTCCCTTCACTGCTTCTAGGTCTCCTCCTCCTCGGCTCCGATCCCCTTGTTTCTCCCCAGGGCCCGAGGAGGACGAGGCCCGATCTCCATCGAGGTCATCGAGGCGGCATTCCAGGCCTGCCTCGGTGGCCTCTTCGAGATCTATGTTCAGCATGTCTGATGCAGACTTGGACCGGATGATGCGAAGGTTCATCCAGGCCCAGCTGCAGATGGGAGTGCTCTTGCCTCCCCCCCCCCTTCGGGGGGGGAGCTCGACACCTTTTTTCCCATCCAATTGCTCCTTCTCCGACCCACTATCCGGGATCGGAGCGTTCGGAGCCGAGCAGCGTTGGAGCCGGGGGTGGGTCGGCGCCGACAGTACTTTGTACTTCGGATCCGACCCTGCCGTCGAGCCTGTCTGATCTGACCTCTTGGAGCCGTGGCCCGAGCTTTGGATCCGAGGGATTCGGTATTCTTTCGGCTCCATTCAGGTCGGAGCGCACTGGTCCTTCGGATCTAATGGTCTCGGTGCCGGTTCCGATCCCTTCATCGGATCCGAGTGGGAGCCGATTCTTGGAGCCCAGAGAGAGTGGTTCCCTCTCGGCCTTCGATGTAGTGGAGAGGGCTCTGTTGAGAGCATCCGGACCCCCGGCCCTTGTCTCGGCTCCACCCTGCACTCCCTCTCTGCTGGGCCAGGCTTCCATCACCTGGCCAAAGGGACAGCCTGCTTCAATGTCCCAGGTAGTTCCATTGGAACAGGATGTTGCTGGCGAGGCCTCCTCCGACAGCCCACCCGAGGAAGTGCCCCGCAAGCATAAGTGCAAGAGGAGGCACGTGGACTCCCCTGAGTCCTTAACTGAGGACACAGACTTGGATGAAGGGGAAGGCTCCCCAAGATCACCCCCTGAGGATGTCTCCTTTGGAGACATCATGGAGATGCTGAGGATCAGAGGTGGGTGGTCTGCCCCCAAGTCTTCCTCCGAGTCCGTGTTTCTGGAGGCATTCGAAGCAGGCCCGTCTACCTCTTGGGTGTCCCCTCCGGCCGACCCCTTGGTGGATCTTATTACCACCAGGGCATGGAGCAATCCAGACACCGTGGAGCCAATACCCAAATGTCCGGACAGGATACTAAGCCCCCCCTCAGACTGGTCGCACTGGAGCAAGGGTCCCCCCGTAGATGCCATGTTGACAGCGGCAGCCACGAAGAGGGAACTAGCTCAGGAGAACCCCTCAGTCCATCCACCGAGCAAGGAGTCCTGCTCGATGGACCGCTTAGGGAAGCGAGTTTTTAGTTCAGCGACCTTCTCGGTAAGGTCTCTGAACTATATGGCACATGTCATCAGGATGCAGCGGGATCTTATCACAGAATACACTGCCTCCCCCCCTGAGTCCATGTCGGCGGAGGACAAACAATTGTACTCCACCCGAATGGCCACTCTGAGATCCATTTCAAATACCTCTATGCGACTATTGTCCCACGCCACCGAGGGAGCCGCTAGGGCTAGCGGAGCGGGCCTAGTCATGAGACGTCAGGCCTGGCTCCGTCATTGTGACTTTGCGGAGCCCTTTAAAGCGTCTTTTGCGAATGCCCCTTTCGATGGTTCTGCCCTGTTTGGCAAAACAGTTCGCGAGACACTTGTCCAAAATGAGAAGGACAGGAAGACGTTGTCTGCCGTCGGAGTCCGCTTCTCTGCGCCCCAACGGTCCTTTTCGAAGAAACAAAAGGGTCAGAAGAAGATGTGGTTCCAGAAATCGCAACATTCCCAACCCACTCCGGACAACCAGTCCTTCTGTGGCAGAGGACGCCGCCCCAGGGGCAAGAGGGGTTCCGAGAAACTTTGGGTCCAGAGAACCTTTCTCTGAACGGCCCACGCAGCAGCCCTGAAGGGGTTGCCCGACTGCTGCACTCTGGAGGCAGTCGGGGCGCTTCTCGGAGCACCTGGCGGCATGGGAGTCCATCACGACAGACCACTGGGTGCTTCGAATTATATCCAGAGGGTACAAAATACCATTACTTCATGTCCCCAAATTCAAGAACCTCCCCGATGTACCACCCGATCAGAGGGAGGCTGCAGCCGCAGAAATTCAGCAGCTGCTAAGAAAAAGAGCCATCCAGCCAGTTCCCCAAGACCAGCTTGGATTAGGGTTCTACTCCAGGTTCTTTTTGGTGCCAAAAATGACGGGGGACTTGAGACCGATTTTAGACCTGTCCCGCTTGAACCTGTCGGTAACCAAGGAAAAATTCCGAATGGTCACTCTTCAGTCTATTCTCCCCCTTCTAAGGGAGAACAATTGGATGTGCTCTATAGACCTCAAGGATGCATACTACCACATTCTAATGGACAGACGATCCAGGAGGTTCCTCCGCTTCCGGCTGGGAGCCAGTCACTACCAGTTCAGGGTCCTTCCCTTTGGCCTTACCACAGCCCCCAGGGTGTTCACCAAGGTATTAGCAGTGATTGCGGCCCACCTGAGACTCCAGGGAATACAGGTCTTTCCGTACCTGGACGACTGGCTCCTGACCACCCCAACAAGGCATCTACTTTGCTCAGCCAGAGATTTCTTTCTCCGCCTAGCCCCACAGTTAGGCATCACCATCAATGCCCAACATATCCCTTCTAGCCCCAACACAAGCCATAGAATTCATAGGAGCCAGAATAGACACCAGAGAGCTACGAGCCTTTCTAACGTCCGAACGACTTCGGAATTTGCAACTCCATGTGCGGGCTATCCTCCAATCAGAGACCCCACCAGCGGAATTGGTCCTGAGGGCACTGGGCTCCATGGCGGCAGCGATAACGCTCCTTCCATGTACCCGTCTGAACATGCGGGTACTGCAATGGACCCTTCTAGTACAATGGTCCTTTCTGTCTTTTCCTCTTCATCACCCCATTGCTATCAGCAAGGCTTGCAGGAGGGCTCTATTATGGTGGCTCCATGCTTCAGACCTCCATACGGGCCGACCCTTCTGCACCATTCCCCCTCTCGCCACGGTGACCACGGACGCCTCCCGCCTCGAGTGGGGGGGCATTATTCAGGCAGGATGGTCCAAGGCACGTGGAACGATAGAGACCTCCCTGCATATCAACGTTCTGGAGATGAGAGCGGTGCTGTATGCGTTGCAAGCACTTCAGAATCTCCTCCCCGTAGGAACGATTGCAATTCAGTCGGACAACATGTCGGTTGTCTGGTACATCAACAAACAGGGGGGAACCAGATCTTACCCTCTATGCCGCGAAGCCATGAGAGTGTGGGACTGGGCGATCTCCACCAACCGCTTTCTGATTGCAACGCACATTCCGGGGCGGAACAACATCCTAGCGGACAAACTCAGTCGCACCCTTCTTACCCCGTACGAGTGGTCTCTCAATCCACTAGTAGCGAAGCAGATATTCGCAATATGGGGGCAACCCTGCTGCGATCTTTTTGCCTCTCCCTCAAACACCAAATGCAGCAATTTCTTTGCTCTGATTCCCCCTCCACGGGAACTCCAAGAGACGCTCTGGTGCATGCTTGGCCACCCGGTCTACTTTATGCCTATCCTCCTCTACCCCTGATGCTGCAACTCTTACAGAAAGCCTCGCGGTTGGGGAGCAGGATGATCCTCATTGCCCCATTCTGGCCTCGGCAAATTTGGTTCCCTTACCTGTGGTCTCACCTAGTGAATCCTCCTTGGATTCTGCATCCCAGTCCGGATCTAATCTCCCATCCGTCGGACTTACCGACCCCAAATTTGGACAATCTGAAGCTGACAGCTTGGTTGCTCCAGTTCCACTTTTAGTTGGTATCTCTTCACCAGTCAAAGCCATCCTTGTGGCAGCGCATAAGCCCTCCACCAGGAAAGTGTATCGCAGTAAATGGAAATGTTTCTCCATCTGGGCGGAGCATCATAATCTAGATCCCTTTATGGCTCCTCTTCCATCCATATTAGACTTCCTAACCAAACTTTTTCAGGAAGGCGCTAGTTGCTCAACTGTCAAAGTTCAATTGGCCGCCATCTCCCATTACCATGTGGGGCATGATACAGGGTCTTTGATGTCGGCCAAGTTGTGTAAAACCTTTCTCAAGGGCACCTTTTTGCTTAGACCCCCTATAAAAGAAGCCGTACCACTGTGGGATCTTTCACTAGTTCTTCAAGCCTTGACTGCTCCACCTTTTGAATGCTGCTTCAGTAGATCTCAAATTCTTGTCCTGGAAAACAGCATTCCTTGTAGCCATTACTTCTGCAAAAAGAGTTTCGGAGCTTCAAGCTCTTTCTGTGAAGCCTCCTTATTTGATCTTTCACCCGGACAGAGTGTACCTCAGGATCAATCCCTCTTTCCTTCCCAAAATAGCATCAGAAACCAATATAAATCAATCCATAAATTTACCGGTTTTCTTTCCTAAATATCAGAATAAAGGAGAGTACAAGCTGCACTCATTAGATGTTCATAGGCAGCTACGTTTTTATACTCCTAGAACGGCTGGTCATAGACAATCCGACCAGCTGTTCGTTTCCTTTGCCAAATTTAATTTGGGGAGAGCAATATCAAAAGTATCTCTATCACGCTGGATTTCATAATGTATCCTATTAGCGTACCAAGCCTCTGGGCACCTGAAGGAGTTCGCGCACATTCCACTCGTTCCATCTCTACTTCTGCGGCCTTCAAGTCTGGAGTTCCATTGGATGATATTTGTTCAGCAGCCACTTGGGCCTCATCTCATTCCTTTATTAACCACTACAAACTGAATGTGATTTCTAGAGGGAGAGCATCCTTTGGCTCTGCGGTGCGTCGCAATATCCTTCCATGATGGCCACCCAAGATTCAGGTAGCTGGGGACTCTGTCCCACAGGTTGCTGACAAATGAAGTCCCTACTTCAGATTAAGAAGTTATGTACTCACCATAACGTTCCATCTGAGTAGGTAGCTTCATTTGTCTGCAACCATCCCCCCCTCCTTGCCCCTGGCCTTCTTTGGATCTGTGTTAGTTGGATACCCTTTTTGGGTACATATTGAGGGACAAACTCGATCTGAGGTCATGGAGGGTTGGCAGGGGATTATGGGTGAGGGGAGGAGCTAGGAGCTCGGATCCATTAGCTTGAAACAAGTTGCCGGCTCGGATCCGATATCTGATCCAAGACCCACAGGTTGCAGACAAATGAAGCTACCTACTCAGATGGAACGTTATGGTGAGTACATAACTTCTTAATTACTACAATTAAGTGTTTGTCAAGAATGTTCTCTTGGCCAGAAGGATATTTGTACTGCAGCTTGTGTGAGAGAACAAACTCTACCTTAAAGCATGCAGTGGTCTCTCAAGTTTCTTTAAACTAATCCATCCAGTCAGTTAGATGCTTTTTGTCTTTCCAGAGGGACAATTGCAAAGGAATTTTGCTTACTGTGCACAAAGACAATTTGGGTTATACATGAAGAAATAAGCTACTGAGGGGTGGTGTTATCAGCTGTTCTTTATATCCATACCATTGTAAACAAATGAATAAATTGTGGAAGGAAGACAAAGCTGTCAAGTCACCCAATAGACTCTAAGTGGTTACCAAACTGTGTTATATTTTCTTAAGAACATGCCAACAAAGCTGGAGGTGTTAAGGCTCACCCACCAGTGTAGTAATTGCCACTTCAGCCTTATTTAAACATGCATCTCTCAAAAGTGTTTATGATGCTGCTATTTGGTCAGCAGTTCACACGTTCCCCTGATATTACAACCCAGATTCCCATTCCATAGGTACATGATTTGTTTCAGTCTGCAGGCATGCTGTAGACCATCCGCCCACTAGTGCAAGCTGAGGGTGCTCTGTTTGGTGCCGTTTCAGTCATTTAGTGAATTCCTCATCAGTGGCAACCATGCTAAATATAGTAAAATAGCTGTGTACAGGTCCCTCCTTCCATTCCCAGTGTTCCTGCATGTTTTGGTTTTGATGAGTTCTCTGTTATAGCAAGCTCTGTACTAGTTTACAGAATGTGTGTATGTGGTTCTACTGTATTGCAAGGAAATTTACCCACATTTCTTTTTCTTTATTCTGCTTAGCCTTATAGTTGAATGTGCACTTTAGTATTCTGATGTTGCTTAAATCTTTTTTTCCTTTGTATGCTTTTCATTAAGGTAGCGTAGGCTTTCAATCGATTTTTAACCTTTCCCCAAATTAATTTTTTTTTATTGCAGCTCAATTTCTTACTCCCTAGGCACCAGAAGAGAACAAGTTGTGCAGTGTTGTCTTCTGTTATATAGCAAAGCTTATGCCTATGAGGGTGTCCATATCCTGACACCCACCTTTGAATATTCTCTATTCATAGAATGAATTTCAGGGGTGCCAGGCTAAATTGGACATATTAATGATGCAGTATAATGTGGTGTACCTACAACTTGCATTACAAGTTAGAAATTGCAGTATCTGAGATTTCTTCTTTTCCCCAAGACTCTGTGATCCCTACATTAGAATATATAAATAGGAGTATCCATGTATGTGTGGAAGGGTGCAGTCCCCCCGCAAAAATGCTTTTAAAGCAATTTTTACAAATCTGAATCTCAAGAAATGCATTTTTGTGCTTTCCCTTGTGAGTTGTTGTTGTGTCTTTCGGCTTTTCCTGGTTAGGGGTCGCCACAGCGGAACTCCGGTCCACTAATGATTGGTAGTTGATTTTTAAGTGCTGTTACCAGCCCTGACGCACAACCTTCAAAGAAGGTACGCCCGTTCACGCATGTCTCCATGCAGAAGGCGCTCTAGCTGAGAATCGAACCGGACAGCGTCTTACTGTGAGAAGACAACGCTACCACAACACCACCACCGCGGATCTGTGCTTTCCCTTGTGAGTAGTAATCTCAAAAGTATCACACTTAGGTTTATAGGTAGTTGCTAGACATGCAGTCCAGAAGACAATTAGGGAGCCTAGCTGAAATTCTAAATTGTCACAAAGCACAGTCTGATTAAGTAATTTGCTCAAGGTCATACAGCAGACAACTGAAGGCTTAGAGGGAATCAAACCCTATACTGCGGGAAGTAGATGATTAACAGCTTATAGCCTTAATCCTGTGTGTTAATTGCCAGACTAAACATTAATCCATATGGAAATAGATTTCACACTTAATTAATTTTCCAGGACCAAAGACAAATATACTGTCTGTTGAGCCAATGACACTTTCTGTCACAGAGTTGAATTTCTGCAGCTGTGATCCTCTTTTTGAGTATTTATTGTTTTACTTTCTATTGACCATAGTGTCCTACTAGGCTTGTGGCCTGTTTTCAGTGGAGACCTAAAGTGATATTGTGATATTTATGCAGACTTTAGTTTTTTTTCCCAGGGGGCACTGTACAATGCCCGTTTTGCAGAGGATAGGGAAAATAAGGGAGGATTATGCAGTTCAGAACTGTGGGATAGAGCAGAACTTTAGCTGAAGAAGATTACTATTAATGTTCATGAAAGAAAATCATGATTTGCCTGTGAAAATTTTGAGTTAGATGTAGTTTTAACTCTTAAATGAATATATTTTAAAAATAGTGCGTCTGACACTGTTGATGTATCTGCAAGAGAAAACATGGCAACTGTGAATGCTGGTTGTTTCCACATTCACAGGACAGATTTTTGCAGAGGTGACAGTAGAGAACACTACATGTGTTGTTAAATAGGGAAAATATTCTGAGACTTGGATACACTGAGACATCCGTTTCTGTTGCAAAGAACTTTTTCTTTTTGGTGTATATATGAGGTACCCAAGTGTTGGTGTTCACAAAAGGAGCGAGTCAGTTTACAGTGATCCACTTGAAAATGAAAAGTGACTTTGTTTTTAGAAAGAATATGGCGTAAGTAAGGATATATTCCCATGGAGAGACTTATGTTAAAACTTGAATATGGGGGGGGGGGGGAGCTGAACAGGTTAGGTTAAAGACGAGGAAAGTAACAACTTTTTGAATGGGTGGTGACATAAAGGTTAAAAATTAAATATGGTATGGGTTTTGGTGGTAAATGTGGTGCTAAAATGTTAAATGGAAAATGTCCCTTTTAAATAATACTATAGTAATGGAAGAAAAAGGGAGAGCTCTAAAGTACAGAGGGCAACCTTCTGTACTGCAAACATTAACAACGTAATGGGTGTATTGGTGCTAACTACCGAAATAAAACTGTATTATGGTTAGAGGAAGAACATTTGCATTCACAATATGAAATAACCCAATTCTGAAATTAAGAAGATAGTATGAAAGGAATAAGTAAGATATATAGAAGACCAAACATGCAAATTACATGGAGTTTAGGGGATGATGAAAGAAATGCTGAAACAGAGCAGGATAGATTATTAACAAGAGGATACATGTAGCTCTGGTATGGAAGGAAAGGAATGGATAGTGTAGGGAATACAACATTCATAAGAAGTTAAGTTTAAAAAAAAGAAATTAATGCAGGTTAAAGTTGCTTTAAATGATGATAGATTCATTATATGTTTCAAAAGAGATGAGAAGGAAAATGGTTAGCAGTACCATTGATCATGCGCTCTGTTGTAGTTCTTGAAATATGACAAATTTAAGACTGTTTATGGTTGTCAGTATTCTAGCAGATTCCTGTCTGTTCTTATTTTGCAGGTGCTTTGTTTTTTTGTGAAGCTCTGGGATTTAGAGAAGAGAAAAGTGGAGTTTCCGTGCTTTGTGTATTTTCCATATTTTTCCTGAGTTTGCGCAAATTAAGAAATTGTGTGTGTGTGCTTCTGTGACTAGGTATACAATTGTTATCGGTTTTGAGTTAGTTAGTCCAACAAGGCTAGTACTTTCTTGGGAGACCAGAGGTAGAATTCATACTGACTGGGGAAAATTTCACCATAGAATCTGAGAACATTCATTACTATTCGGCGGACTCTTTGTGAGGTGGTTGCTGCGTGTCGCCTGAGTGCTATTGCCAGCAATCACTGAACCTAAGATAGAGGCTGAGAGTTGAGATGAATTTGAGAAGACGGGAGGGAAGGGGATGTGTAATTTAGAAGGAAAATGATGTATTGGAGATGAATAGAATGGTATTGAGATCTGGATGACACTGTCTTACAAAAATGATGGATAAAGGAGAACCAGAGTTATCAGAAGCCATGCAGTGCAGTGTGGTGATGGAACAAATATTTGGTGATGACATGAGAGAACGAGAGTAGGATGCTGTATGCAATGGTATGGTTGGGGAGGGTGCCGTCTGGCTTTATGGATATGCTCTGTGTTGGGCTACAGGAAGATGGAGCAGAGCGATGACAAGAAAGAGAGAGACTCTGAGTATTGTTACCAGGAAAGAAAAGTTTTGCAATAGAAAGTTCCAGTGAAATATTGTAGAAGGAAAAGGATGTGCAAGTTCAGCAAAGATGGACTAAAGTTGAGAGCTGGAGGAAAAGGCCTGTAGTAAGGGTGAAAACAAAGAATGTATAGCAAATAAATAGGTATTTTTATTTAAGACAACATTGCTATACTGTTATGATTCAGTTTGTCTGATATTAGGGCATTAATATATATAGAAACAAACTTTCTGCAAAATAACTTTTGAGACATTTACGCTAACAAGAAAAATGTTAATGAATGTGAAAGACAAGTAATATATCTCCTTGGGCAATATTTATCCAAATGTAAGTATACACTGAAAAAGATGCTAGAATTTAGAATGACTGAAGAAAATGAGTTAAAAATATTTTTTAAGCTTAAATTCTTTAATGTTATCGAGAATTGTGTTTTTTAATGTTGTACTAGATAGTATTTCAGGTGCTACAGAGTCTGAATATGACAATATACTGCATATAATACTCAAAGAATGAGTATGCTATTCCAAAATTTGACTTGTTTTTGAAAATCTTGAAAAGTAGTGTTAAATAAAAATACCTTGCTGCAGGCTGTATGTGCAACAGGGACTACCGCATAAAATATCTATAGTGAAGAGAAGTATGGCCAAGGTGGCTAACTGAGAGGAGCAACTGGTGAAAGCTCTCTGATTGAAAACTTTTCTCTGACAGAAAATTGTAATCAAAAGTTAAAATTTGGAGGTACTCCTTAGCTAATTTTATTCAGTAATACCCCAAGAAAAAATTTACAACTTCAAGTTCTTTAAAAACTGTAATTTTCCTGTGAGAATTTCAACTGTTTGGTCAAGAGAGAAGAAGCCACTGAGAAATGGTACTCAGGATTCTTGATTTATTTATTTATTTATTTACATTTGTTGACCGGGAGTGTCTGACTGGACGTAGGTCCATTTTCAGCTGAGGCCCGGGGAGAAAAGCTCCACAGTTAAAATAAACAGACAGTAGTTGCATTGGATTACATAGCGATTAACATAGCAATTAATTACAATCATATTTACAGATGAAGAACATAGTACATCAGTAGACAACTAGAATCTTTATCTGCGAAGTACATAACAGACATTAACAAATGTTACAATAAGAAGTTCCTGCTGTATAATAAGTACTAGGCTTATGAGCATCTGAGCTTGCTATAATCAAGGTAGTTAGTGGGGTGGAAAGAAAGGTAGTGCTTGGATGGGGTGGGTGATATTAGAGTGGGAGTTGCAAGGGCATAGCCAGCATGTTTTTAGGTGTACTTTTAGTAAAGTTTTGAACTGGGTGCATAATGGTACGGAGGTAATTGTGGGTGGGAGGGAGTTAAAAAAGACCGTCACTAATATCTAGTGTACAGGATGTATTACTTAAAGTAGACAAACTGAATACCAAAATAAAAAAATTCAAAGAAGAGACCAGAAAGAAGATGGTACTTTTAGAAATTGTTATGAAACAAAGTGCACAAATCAGCAATACAGAAGTTTTAAATAATGATGAAGAATAACTGAGGCGAGTTTCAGACTGAATTTCTTTTAAAACAAAATAACTTGCTCATTGATGAAGTTGATGTTTTAAAAAACAGACCAAGATGAAATAACATTAGAATTTATGGTATACCCAAAACGTATGAGGGCAACAATATTACAAACGTCTTAACAACCTATCTGCATAAAATATTAAATCTACTTGAAACTTTGTATCTTTTGGAATTGAAAGGGGACATAAAACCCTGAGAGCACCTTCAAAGAATGAAAACTCACTACCTTGTTCAATTATAGTTAAGTTTATGTCTAGCTTGGAAAAAGATCAAATATTAAAAACAGCATGGTCCAATCCCCTTATTAAATGAGGTGAACATGTAGTCAGATTTGATAGTGATTATTCCAGTAAGGAAATGAGTAAAAGAAAATCCTGTTTATCACTGATCAAGGAGCCACTTTGGTGTTTCATGCAAAGATCAAATTATTTCTTTCTGAAGGAACTAAAATATTTGATATGCTGGAGGAGGCATCCACGTTTAACAGTAAAGTCCTTAATAATGGGGAAATGGAGTGGAATAGTATATCCCTCAAGTGACAGAGTGAGCTGAATTCCTGGAAAAATTCTTCTAAAAGTGAATTGCTTAAAAACAAGTGACTTTTATTCTGTGATTGTAGGACTTTTATTTTTTGAAACAATAGATTTGCCCTTTAAGTAAAAGGTTTGTATTGGACCTTAAGCTTCAAAACATATGCAAGTGTGTATTTATATTTTAAGCTAAATTAAAAGTTATATACTTACCATAACATGGCATCTGTGTTGTCCATTTTCATTCTTCCTCATGAATGGTTGTAGGTTCTGATCCTCTGATTTAGCTCGACTGCATGTATAAGAATTCAGATCCAAATCCCAAGCTCCATCCTCAACTCCTCAAATTGAGTTTGCTGCCTTACTACCCACTATGTTACAGAGACAGAAGAGATACAAGAAAAGATGACGCTCCAACCGAGAGCATGAAAGTTCCAGTAGCATCCAAAGATCATTCTAGGAGTGACAGGGCTGGGTAGGTGGTTGGGAGGGAAGGTGAGAAAGAATGGAAATTGACGACACAAATGCAGAGTTATGGTAAGTACATAACTTCTAAATCTGATGTCCTTTTTATTCTTCCTCACGAATGGGTCATTCCCCAGCTACGTAATTCTCGGGAGGCTATCAAGGAAGGAAATGCCAGAGCACTGTCAAATCCAAGGAAGTTCTGCTTTTGGAGACGGTGTATAAGTTGTGATGCATAACAAAGGTATGAGTCGTTGACCACATGGCTGCAGCGCAGATGTCAATGGAGGCTCTTGAAGAAAAGGCAGATGAAGCAGCCGTAGATCTAGTGGAGTGAGATCTAGGCAGATGAGGCAACTTCAGAAGTTTTTGAGACTAATTCAGCGAAATACAATTGGTGATCCATTTGGCTAGAGTAATTTTGGAAACTGCTTGACTCAAGCGATTAGGGGAAAAAGACAGAAAAGGGCTGATCAGATTTCCTGCACAGTTTTGTTCTGTGAAGATGAAAACATAATTGTCTGCGAACATCAAGCAGGTCTAGCATATTTTGCCTTCATTAGTAAAGATGGGGGGAAAAATGGTAATTGAATGGATTGGTTAATGTTGGTCTCCGTAGCCACTTTACGCAGAAGGGAAAGGTTTTTCTGAAGAGACACCCTGTCCTTATGGAAAATAATAAAAGGAAGCCTAGCCGACACGGTGTGGAGCTCAGCAATTCTTTTTGCTGAAGTGATGGCTACTAAAAGTATTGTTTTTTGTTAGAGTGAGGGTATTATTAGTAAATTCACTGTAGTACATTAAGGTAGAATAACAGGTATGAAAATAGAGTCGGATATGTATACATTCAGTTTCGGAGAAATACAGCATGTTCCTTTCTAAATGGAAAGATGCAATCTTGTTAGCTAAGCATAAGATGTACAGAAATAAGGTGTCAGGGAAAGCTGCAAAATGTTCCTTTCTCAAGGGAAAGAAGTACATAACAGTGGAATGCTAGATAGAGGTACATGCAAGACCAGGCTTGGAAACCAAGGCTAAGCAGGCATGAAAAGCATTACAGGGTTTTGGTATTATGAAATACTTAAGTCAAGGAAGTCAGTTAGTTTTGGACTGTCGTACAGAAAAGATTAAATATCGAGCATTTTAGAATGAGTTAGCTTTTGGACTTGTATGTAAAAGGGGCTCTACAGTACAGACACTCAAGCCTGAGTACAGAAGACATGTCGGGCAAAGACTGTTTCAGTTTATATTATTCAGCAGAATCGGAATTTACGTGCAGAGACTTTGGATAGATTGCAAACCAGCATTCCAGCATTTCTATAGAGTGTTATTATTTATCGGCACTGTTAATGAAGACAGTATTCAGATATTGTGAACATTCTTTTCAAAAAGTACAAAAGATTTGGCCCATAGAGGAGAGCCTGCCACCTGTTCAGCACAAGTTTGGGCAATTAACAGACAAAGACTTTTATTCCAGTCTTATTTCAGTTGTTTCCAGTTAATTCCAGTATACTACAGTCTTATTTCTTTCAAGAAAGAAATTGCTTATTGCATTTGTCCACCAGTTCAAAGGGTTTCTGAGTTAAACCTTGAAGGACCACAGTCAAATCCCAAGGAGGGGAGGGATCTTTAATCGAAGGTCTAAGGTAGAATAATCCTTTTATGAAAGCCTTACATAATTCAGAAGGTGACAGGGATAATGATTTTTTTCCATTGTGGAAGTTGGATATGGCTGCCAGCTGAAGTTTAATGGTAGAAAAACTAGCCCCTTCCTTAAAAAGAGAGAGAAAAAGAATGGCCAAAGTAGGTCCTGAAAATGGGTCAGTATTCTGACTGGGTGCCCAAATACAAAATCTTTTCCATTTGCTTCTGTAGAATTTCTAGGTGGAGGCCAAAATAATGTCACAAGAAGGAAGTGAGCCTAGACCTTTTATCACTGGAAGTGGAGAAACCATGCAATTTGAGGGCGTGGAGATGAGGATGTTGACTTTCTGGTAAGATAAGAGATCCTGAGTAGGCTGAGTATCCATGGAGGATATTTCAAGTGAGACCAGAGGAAGGGTTACCATACTTGTGGCCAGAAGGGGACAGTGAGGATGACTGAACTGTTCAGCCTGCTTGCTTTCTATAGGAACTTCGGAGTCAGAGGAAGAGGGGAATAGGCGTAGAGGAGACCCAGGGACCAATCAAGAATCAGAGCATCCCTCTGTGACTCCCCCAGAGGGGGAATCAGAGCTAAGTACTTGCTGCATTTGTTGTTGAGGGGAGAGGCAAATAGGTCACAGCAAGACTGGACCCAGCAGCTGAAAATCATATTCACTACTGATTAAGGGACCATTCGTGAGGAATCAGGTTGGACCTGCTGAGTCTGTCTGCCAGTATGTTGGTTTTCCCTATGTGCATTGCAACAAGAAAGCGATCTGAAGAGATCGCCCGTTCCCAGACCATTATGGCCTCTCTGCACAATGAGTAGGAACTGTTTCTCCTTGTATGCTGATGTACCAGACTACTGACATATCTATATGGATTGCAAAAGTCCCTAGAAGGAGAACATCCTGAAAGGCTTGCAGCATCATGAGGACTGCTGTCATCTCTAAGACTTTGATATGCAACTTGGTCTCTGAGGGGGACCATGTGCTTTGGATCATCTTTCCCAAGAAATCATCTCCGACCCCAGTTGGGAAGCATCTGTGGTCACTGTGGCTATTGGGGGAGGAAGAGAAAATGGCCTGCCCAGAAAGAGGTCGTCTGACTGGACCCACCAGCGAACATGGCATTTGCAAATTGTAGTGAGTATTATGGGAAATGATGGAGGCTGGTAAAGAATAGACCACTGAACTGCTAGTGTCCATTGAAGGATTTGCATAGAGAATCTTGCTAGGGGGGACTAGAAGAATGGCAGCTGACACTGACCCCAAAGCTTGTACACTAGTTTTGCTGGAGGGGACAAATAATACTGCAAGTCCCACACCTGATTTCTCATTGATGTGATGCAATGAAAAGGTAATGATGCCACTTGAGCTGTACCAGTTGAGTGCCTATAAAGTCCAGACTCTGTACAGGAGTCAGCTTTGATTTGGCAAAGTTTATTGTCATATCTATTGAGTTGGAGATCTGAAGCAAGTGATTCCTGGTTTGTAGCTCTGAATTGGTAGTGAGTGGCTGCCAGCCAAAAGCACAGGTGTCCCCTGGAATGCCTGTGTATTTTGATGTGATAGTATGCATCCTGGAGATCTATAGAGCACATTCAGTCAACCTTGTGCAGAAGAAGCGGGATGGACTGAACTGTAACCATTCGGAACTTTGACTTCTTTACATACAAATTCAAATTGGTTAGATAGAGAATTTTTTTCAGGTCACAATTTCATTGTCTTAAAAAAAAAGGGGGGGGTGAGTTCCGAATCCTTTTTGGGTGGGACCTACTTTCTGACTTTCTTTTGTAACAGCTTTTTGAATTTCTTGAGCTGTGAATTCCCTCTGGCTGAAATGTCAGGGTGCTTTTTCCTTTGGAAATAAGGTAGAAGGGAAAAGGGTATATAGTAACCTCTGGATGTGATACTTAGCACCATATTTGTCCAGGTGCAAGGAAAATTGGCCTCCAACTGCCTGCAATGATGGGCAGTCAGGCAATGCTTCATGAGCAAGGATGGGGCCTATCAGAGAAGGAATCTCTGAAGCCCTGGTTTTGCAGACCCCCCCCCTGCCTCTGGGATGACGCCTGCCATTGAAACCTCCTCCTCTGCCTCTGGAGGATGTATCACCGTGAGAGTCTTGAAAAGGTCAATGAGATTTCCAGAGCTACATTTTCTTACCACCTCGCTGGTTCCTAGAGAATGAATGTTGAGGGTAGAAAACTTGATTCCATTGGCAGCTAGTGTCTTTCCCTCCTACTCGCTGCGGGTGAGCTCATCTTTCACTGATGTCCTGAACAAAGAGGAGCCATCAAAGGAAGCATTAACAAAAGACACCTTGAAGAGTTCTGCAATGTCGCATAACCTCATCCAGTCATGTCTCCTAATGGCTATGTCTGAACCGGCTGCTCTTGAGGTACCTGCCACTGTATGGGAGATCTGCCTCATCGATGAACTGGCAATAGACAAAAGAGTAGCCAGTTATGAAGAAACCGTATTGAGATCCTCCACAGACATGGTCTCAGTGAGAGAGATTGAAAGCTCCTCAATCAAATCTCTCTGGAAGCGTAAAATGTACCAGGTAATTTAACAAACTCATTGTGAATGTGGCTGAGGCATAAATTCACTTTCCAAATCTGTCCATCTGGACTCCCTGTTTGGTGAATGGACAGTGGAGCTTGCTCAGCTAGCTTCTTCTTAATGGCGTCCACCACAACTATGGCATCAACAGAGCCTTACTTGCTTCAGTGGGGTTTGCCTGAAGGAGGAACTTAAGAATTTACCTGGGTGCTTGAGGATGGGCTCGACAGTGTCTGGTTCTTTCCAAACCTGGCAGGAAACCAGATTAGCAAGTTCATCCGCCAGGAGGGGGGTCCCCCAAGATGTAGATGGGCCATCCCCAAAATCTTCCAGGAATACTGATTCTTCAGCAGGAGGAGCTTGGGAAGATCAGCCACCCTTCTGCCTAAGGATTTCCAGGATGTCTCCAACATCTCCAAAAGAGACATCATTAGGTGGTGATCAGGTGATCCTTCTCCCTCATTAAAATCTGTCTCTTCTGTGAGAGACTCCATAGGGCAGTCTTTGTGCCTCCTCTTACATGTTTTCTTCCGAGGAATCTCCTCTGCGGGGTGTTTGGGAGAGATGTCGGAAGAAGGTGGGGGTCCCTCTGGAGAATGAGTGTGGAGGCTTCCAGGAGTTGGCTGACCTAGAGGAGCAGAAATGATGGGCTCAGAGCTTGGACCTGATGGGTGAGAGGGGTAGGATCCAAGATATGAGAGGATAGGTCTCTATGCAAAAAGAAGGCCCTTTCTGCTATCTGGAACGCTGATGGACCTGGGGACACCTCTTCACCACTCCTTGGAGCCAAGGCAGCTGAGGACAACCCCAGGTCAGCGTTCTCCTGAGAGAAGCGGACCAGAGCAGTCAAGAACCGAGGCACCAAGGGGAAGGGATGGATCTGACAACATTGGAGCTGAAGCCAACTCTACAGACTAGTGCCAACTTCCCAGATCAGAGACCCACTCTGATCCAGTGGTATCAGAGCAGGGTTGGTCCGGGAAACCACAGGAATCAAAGAAGGGAGCTTTGTTGGATCCAGCACATACTGTCTTGGGGATTTTGGATCCTGAGACTCTGAGACCACAGGTCGGATCGGAGAAGGAGACAGTTTTGGCTGGGCAGGTGCATTCACTGATCCAAGAGGGGATGGAGTTGGCAGTGCCCACCATCTGGATCTGAGCCCTGAGAAATTGCTGCATCATCCTGTCCTTGTCTGTGTCTGTCAAGCTCCTAGAAGATCTGGATGAAGCTGAAGAAGCAGGCCTAGGGCATTTCTTTGGGGTTTGAAGCAGTTGGGATGGTAGAGCTGGAGAAACCGGTTTTAAAATAAACACTGGAGATCAGCTCCTAACCATTGGATCTGAGGGTCTAGAATCCAAGTAGGATGTAGAGGGTAATGGATAGCTGGATATAGCAATTGCACTGTTTGGATCCAAAGAGGCCCGTGGATCTGAGCGAGTCATGAAATTCTTCGGCTCTGAAGAGGTCAGATCCAAAGTTATCTTGAGCTTTTGGATGGCTCAGATAAAGCCCTCTGAGATTTGTGGAGGGGCTCTCTTCTTTGATTCTATGGAGCTTTGAGTTTGGGGGGGGTTGAGCCCCAGAAAAGGAATAAGTTGGAAGCAAACCCATAAGGATTAATTTGTTGCACCAGTCTGAGATGGCCCTGGTGTTGAATAGGGTACAGACCTCGTATGAGGATTTTATATGTTCTGGCCCCAGGCAGTGCATGTACCACTTGTGGGCATCAGAATTGGGAATCTTATGCCCACAAGAAGTGCATTTCTTAAAGCTAGTGAGTTTTTCAGGCATAACTATAACTGTAACAAGAACAGAGAAACTTCTAAATCTTAACAGAGTACAAACTAAACTCTCTGAATAACCCAAGCTCTCATACTAACTCTGAATACAATAAACAATAAATTAACTCTAAATACTCTTAACACACAAAAGACTCTCTTTTTTTTTGTATGAGTTTAGATCTGTCAAAGTTGGCAAAAAAGTTAAAAGTGCCAAAGGCCCCGAGAGGTAAAAATAATGGACAGGATGTGAGAGACAATGAGCTCTAATGCCAGCGATTTACTTACAGACAATAAGAGGGAGGAGGAAACAGAAATTACAATATTTAAGCTATTGCAGTTTAACAAGAAAATAACGAGAAAAATTAATTCACTTCTCAAGATCTGGAATTGTGTCTTGTCTTAATGGCAGCAAACATGATTTGAGGAGTTCGGGATGGAATAGGGCATTATGGGCAGAGGGAGGAGTTTGTGATTTTGATCTGAAGTGTTGTATATGCAGTTAAGTCAGATCCGAGGTCCACGGATCAGATCGTAGACCCATTCCTGAGAAAGAATGAAAACTTCAGATACATTTTTCATAATGAGAAATATTAACTTAGTTTTACTGTTTTACTATATTTACAGTGAAAGACTTGATATATTTTACTTAACTACACTTGTAAGTGTATTTCTAAATGCTAAATACTGCCTGTAAGAGAATGTCATTAAATTATACACAATAGAATTGTTAACTTCAAGATTATATAAGTTGAGTTTTATTTTATTTGTTTAACTTTGTTTACTATGTACATTGCTGGGTTAACTGAATTGTCAGATGTAATTAAAGTGCTAATTAGAAGTGTTAAAGTGCTGCTGATTTTGTTTTCTTTGTTCCTGTGTAACATACTCATTTCACATGTCATTTATGAAGCAAGTAACATTTAAAGCTTGAAAACAAAAGAATGTTCCAGCTATGTCAGAATGCTGGATCATTGCTTGTCTTGCTTCCCACCTTGAGCTGTTCTGAAGAAAATCTAGGTCAAAGTTCATCACTAATGTCTGTGAAAACAGAGAGGAACTTTATTTTTCCATCTTTTTTTCAAATATATATGTAAAAAATCTACGCAAGCTACATCCTTTTTTTCCTTTTCTTGGGGAAAAATGGGGAAAAGAGGTGTGCCTTAAGTACTGGGGGCAGGCAAAAGCATGTCTTTTCCTTTGGGAATAAATCACTTTCAGTCCAGGATTGTACAAAAAAGTGTGGACAACATAGGAAGTTTGGAGATTCCAGAAAAAAAAAATGTATACAGTGTTGTAGCAAGTGTGGAAGTGAGTATTTTTGTTTTTTCCCATTAATTAATGAAGAAAGAGAAAGTGAAGAAAATATGTTGGAAGAATAAGCTCTTAAGCAAGAAAGGGTGTAAGGGAATGATGAAAGGTTGGTGGTGAGAAACTACAAGGGGAAGATATAGAAAAGATGCAGTAGATTAAGTGCAAAAAATTAATGAAAAAGAAAAGTAATGAAATGGAAAACCAATTTGGGGTATTGGATACAGAGGAAGAGGGAAGAGGTACATGAAAGTACTAAATTAGGGAAAGAGGTGGAAGCTTCCATTTGAGAGAAGGAAAAGGTTTAATATACTTATAGCTTGACTGAGTTTGAATGGCATGAAGAATAATGCTAGAAGAATGATTGGGTTAGAATGCATTGAAAAAAGTTGATGCAGATGTAATTTGCTTGCTTGATCTAAGATGTATGGATGAAAGGAAAAGGGTGGAGCTTGAGATGATGTGGAAAATAAAAGTGATGTAGACTGCAGGGATTTCTCAGATATTGGAACATTTAGTAAAAAAAATGTTAAAACACTCCAGGTTGCCACCACCAGTGTGTGTAATATGTTAGTGTATTGTTTGAGTGTTTAGTCTAATGTATGCATATACAAATGTAAATGAAGGAGAAAATGTTTGAGTAAATTCAAGGTTATGTGATAGTGTATCCATTGTGCTGGTGTGCAACTTTAATTGTAATTTGAGAAAGGCAAAATGGAAATAGCAGAAAATGTAAAAATGATGAGAGAGGTAGTAAATAATGGTAGGTTAAGAAGAGGTGAAGAGAGGTTGGGAATATAGATCTGATATTGTTAATCCTCGTTCATTCCTTACGCATGGGTATCGGTTCCGACCTCGGAACCTAGCCAGTCATTTTCCAAGCTCGCATCAGCTTCAAATAGTCGAGCTAAACTCTTACCCACAATCCCCCTCTCCCTGTTGCATCAGATTTTGTTTGCCGCTTTGCCATTCGGTCGTGTCAAGCTGCTTCTCTTGAGCGAAGTGCAGTTATTTGTGTTGTATAATAGTCATTTATATTACTTTTCTGTCAGAAAAGTTTCTATTTCGTTGTCTCTTACCCTATCGCATCTAGCGGCCATATTTTCTTGAGGTTTTCTTCTCTTTTCCCTACTTTTTTACCGCGTGGTATTTCTTCCCTTACCATCATTGGTAATCTTTCCTTTTTTTCATACCTTTGGGTATTTTTTTGTACCATTGCTGGTACCCTTTTCTACTATCTAATTTTGCTATCATGGCAGATAAGGTAGTTTGGGGTTTAAACGGTGTTCTGATTGTGGACACAAACTACCTACTTCTGATGCACACTTTTTGTGCATTTATTGTTTGGGGGCATCCCACTTATCTGTTGATCCGCCCTGTACTATCTGTGAAAACACTTCAAATAGAACTTGGTTGGAAAGGAAAAACAAGTTGTTGCTGAAGGGACTTTTTCAGTCTCCCTTTTCAGAGGCAATTTCTGGGTCAGAGGCCTCAACCCCTCCTAGAGCCCATAAGAAAATCTTGGATGTTCCTACCAAGGCTAAATCTTTTCCTTCGTCCCCGGCTGGGGACTCCCGCCAACCAAAACCTAAAAAGGATAAAGTTCTGGCTCCGGAGCTCACTCAGTCAGCCCCAGTGCTTTTGGTGCCTAGACCTTCGGCACCGAGGCCTTTGGCTCCATTAGTGATCTCGGCTCCATCTTCTCCTGTAGCCTTCACTATATTGGCACCGAGGGGGTCCTCGGTTCAGACTATTACCACTATATTGGCACAGATCGTTCAGTCGGCGCAGACCTTGAACACGTCTGCTCCGACATCATACTCTGAACCGACTCCTTTATTGTTGACTCCAGTTTTGTCGGTTCCAGCTTCGGTACCGACAACTACTTAGGCACCGATCCCTGTGTCGGTGCAGACCATGACCTCGGCACCGATGACTTCTTCGGTGCAGACACCCATAGTCTAGTCTCTCTCAGCACCATTGTTCTCAGTGCAGACTGATGAGATGGGCACCGAGTTTGCCTCTTCTGTGGACAGTCCTGTTTCTCCCTCAGTCTCCGTGAGGTCCACTAGAAGCCTTTTTCGAACATGATGTGTTGCGTCTTGTGGATCAGGTGCTCTTGGCCAGAAGTATCACACCCCCCAGGAACTGTCCTTCCTTGGGAGGTGATCACCCATCTCCAAAGACCCCTTCTTCTTCTCCTCTTTCATTGCCTTTGAAGTCCATGGATATAGCACAGTCTTCCCCTTCTGTGGTTCCCTTTATGGATCTCACTAAGGAACTGCAGTTGCCTTCATGGCAGGAAAGTTTTGCTATGCCCAGGATGTCATTTGTGACGTGCATAGTTTGCTGCTGCACAGCCATCCAGGGACTCAGGATCGGCAGGCTGAGCCACTTAGGGGAGGGGTGACCCCTGTCCTAGACATTCACTCCTCTTCAGGTGGACCAGCCTTCCAACTGATGGAGAAGGCTTTTGCTGCTATTGGTGATACTGGACTATCTATCCCTCCGCCCTCCTTTGGTACACTGGTTTCACAAGTCGCACCGAGCGGACACCGGGTGCATGGGCCTCAGGACATATTTCCACAGGAAACCCCTTTTCCTCTGTCTTCCCCAGCTTCTCTCGCTGAGGAAATCTGCCATAAAAGTTTGTGTAAGAGGATGCATATGGACTCCACAGAGGAGTCCCTCACTGAAGACACAGATTTTGATAAGGGGGAAGGATCCCCTCTGTCACCCTCTGAGGTATCCTTTGGTGATATCCTTGAAATCCTGAAACAGAGAGGTGACTGGCAGTCCTCTAATCCGACCTCTGAGGAATCTGTGTTCCTGCAGGCCTTTCGCGCCCGGCCCCCTACCTCCTGGGTTACTCCACCTGCTAATGAACTTGTCCGGCTTATCGTGCAGCGTCCTTGGAAGGCTCCTGACACCATTGAAGCTATTCCCCAGAGGCCAGATAAGATTTTGTCCCTTCCTGCTACAGATCCCCATTGGTCAAAAGGTCTTCCTGTGGATGCTTTGGTGGTGGTGGCCGCAACAAAAAAGGATTTGGCAGAAGAAGAAAGCCAGACTGTCCATCCACCTAACAAAGAGTCCCGGGCCCTGGACAGGATAGGGAAGTGCACCTTTGCATCAACAACCTTTACTATCAGGTCCCTGAATTATATGGCACACTTTATCAGACTTCAAAGGGATCTGATTTCTGAGATCTCTGAAACCTTGTCTGGTGCCTTGTCTGATGAGGTCCATGACAAAGTGGCCTCTTGGCTGGCCACCATTGGGTCAATATCCACCTCCTCAATGCGACTGATGTCTCACGCATCAGAAGGAGCAGCTAGAGCAGCAGTTTCAGCTGTGGTCTTGAGACGACACGCCTGGATGCGCTTGTGCAATTTCGCGGAACCCTTTAAGGCTTCCTTTCTTAAAGCTCCCATTAAGGCCTCTTCATTGTTTGGACCCAAAGTTAAAAGCACACTGGCCAAATGTGAACAGGATGGTAAGACTCTTTCTGCCATAGGTGGCCGTTATTCTTCCCCTCAACGTGCTTTCTCCCGAAACCAAAGGAGTGGGAAGATATGGTTCAATAAATCTCAGGGTCCTTTCCGTGACACACAGGCTGAGTTCTCCCCTAGAGGCAGAGGGGGAAACTCACAGGGAAAATGCTCCTTTCAGGGCAGAGGGGGTCCACGTAACCAGGGTTCCAGGGATTCTTTCCCTGGCCAATCCTACCAGCGCTCCTGAAGAGTGGCCCAACTCCTTTCCTGGTTAGGGGACGTTTCTCCTTGTACCCTTCTGCCTGGCTAACCGTCACCACCGATTCTTGGGTACAAAGGATTATAACCAGAGGTTATCATATCCCCTTCGATCTTTCTCCTGTCCCTTCAAAAAACCTTCCCAACGTTCCACCCAGTCAAAGGGAAGAAGCAGCACTAGAGATAGAAAAGCTGCTAAGAAAGAGAGTCATCCAAATAGTCCCTCCAGACCAGATAGGATCCGGATTCTACCCAAGACTATTTTTGGTGCCAAAGAAAACTGGGGCCTGGAGACCAATTTTGGATCTCAGTGTAATGAGCAAGTTTGTGAGAGTACAAAAATTCCAGATGGTCACAATACAGTCTATCCTCCCGCTTTTGGAAAAAAAACGATTGGATGTGCTTGATAGATCTTCAAATGCGTACTACCACATAAACATGGACAGGCCATCAAGAAGATTTCTGCGCTTCCATGCGGGAGCCAGTCACTACCAGTTCAGAGTACTGCCCTTCGGACTCTCTATAGCCCCCAGAGTGTTCACAAAGTGCATGGCAGTTGTCACAGCTTACTTGTGACTTCAAGGATTCCAGGTGTTTCCATACCTAGATGACTGGCTCATTTCTACCCCCACCAGTCATCTACTGGAAGAAGCCCTAGCATACTCTCTCCTCACTGCACAAAGGCTAGGCATAACCATAAACTGGCAAAAATCCAATCTCACCCCATCTCAGTCGACAGAATTCATAGGTGGTATTTTGGACCCAAAGAACTGCAGAGCTGCCATTCCAGAGCACAGAATTTTAAGGATAAAGCAACAACTGATTCCAATCCTTTCAAGGGATAAATCAATGGCTCACTCAGTTCTACAGCTGTTGGGTTCCATGGCAGCCTCGATCACCATTGTCCCTCTGGTCTGGTTTCACATGAGGCTTCTACAATGGCTACTGCTCACCCAGTTGGTATCTCTTTCAGCATCCTCTTTCAGCCATGATTCGAGTAACCCACAGGTGCAAACAGGATTTAAATTGGTGGATGACACACAATCTGTCACAAAGGTCTCGCCCCTTCTCCCCCCAGCAACCCAAGGCCACTGTGACCACGGACGCCTCCTTGATGGGGTGGGGGGGGGGCTATGTCAGGGACAGACAGTCCAAGGCACTTGGTCTGAACTCAGCAGGTGCATTCTTCAACCTCACAAGTGTTCCCTGAATCCCTTGATAGTGGCAGAGATCTTCTACTGCTGGGGCCATCCTTGCTGCTACCTCTTTGCATCCCAGACCAACTACAAATGTAGCAACTACTTCGCCCTGATTCCCCCTTCGGGACAGTCACCCAGGGATGCTCTAGTCCACGATTGGTCCTCGGGTCTTCTTTACGCATTCCCACCCTTTCCCCAGTTTCTGAAGAAAGCCCATCGGTTGAAGAGCAAGATCATCCTCATAGCACCATATTGGCCTCAACAGATTTGGTTCCTCTTCCTTTGGCCTCACCTACTAGATCGACCATGGATTCTCCATCCAAACCCAGAGTTGATCTCACATCCACAGAACCTGATTCATCCCAACTTGAACAGCCTGAAGCTCACAGCTTGGCTACTCCAATTCCCCTGATTGCCAGGCAGAATGATCTTTCTTTACCAGTACGTGACATTCTTATTGCATCTCGTAAGTCTTCCACTAGAATTACTTATCTGAGCAAGTGGAAAAGATTTACCTTTTGGCTGAAAGGTAAACAATTAGATCCGTTCTCAGCACCAGTGTCGATAATACTAGACTATCTGGCCGACCTTTTCCAATCGGGTCTATCGGCCTTTACTATTAGAGTTCATTTGGCTGCAATTTCTAATTTCCATGAGGATGTCCAAGATTCCTCTCTTATGTCCCACAAATTGTGCAAGACCTTCATAAAAGGTGTGAATCATCTGAAGCCACCTTTTAGAGAACCTATTCAACCATGGAATTTATTATTAGTTCTACAAGCGCTGACAATGCCACCCTTTGAACCAGCCTCTTCTTGCGACCTCAAGCATTTGTCATGGAAAACCTTGTTTTTGGTCGCCATTAATTCTGCCAGATGTATTTCTGAGCTTCAAGCTGTATGTATCAAGAGCCCATACTTGATTTTTCAAAGAGGTAGTGTCTCTGAGAACTAATCCATCATTTCTGCCAAAAGTGATCTCTGAAATGTCCATTAATCAAACCATTGAATTGCCGGTTTTCTTTCCCAATCATTCAAACAGAGGAGAGTAATTGCCTACATACCCTAGATATCCACAGGCAAATCCGTTTTTACTTAAACAGGACTAGGTTCTTTTGTAAATCTGACCAGTTATTTTTTGCCTTTTCTGGACCTAGATTAGGATCTGCTGTTGCCAAGGTCACATTAGCTAGATGGTTGAAGGACTGTGTGACCTTCATTTCTACACAACGTAATATCTCGTTGCCTACTACCATGAAAGCTCATTCAACAAGGTCGGTGGCAACTTCTGCTGCCTTCCATACCAGAGCTTCTTTACATGACATCTGTGCAGCTTCAACTTGGGCTACGCCTCATACCTTCATCAATCATTCCAAATTGGATTTGGCCTCCAGGGGAAGAGCATCTTTTGGTTCTATGGTGCTCAGGAATGTCCTTCCATGAGAGCCTCCCAGGAATAGAGGTAGCTGGGGACTCTGTCCCATGTGTAAGGAATGAACGAGGATTAACAATATCCGATAAAGAAGTTATGCCTTACCATAACGTTCCATCTGTATTGTTGATCCTCGTTCAGTCATTACGACCCCTCCCCCTCGTGGTTTCTAGTGGATCTTAGCATCTGGTTCTCTTAGGTTATTTGACCAGAGGTAGCCTCTACCTTCTTTGACTTGCAAACGCAATACGAGATAACAGGGGGATTGTGGGCAAGAGTTTAGCTCGAGAGTTTGAAGCTGACACGAGCTTGGAAAATGGCCAGCTCTGTTCCGAGGTCGTTACCGATACCCATGTGTAATGACTGAATGAGGATCAACAATACAGATGGAACATTATGGTAAGACACAACTTCTTTTTTTATACTAGTGGCTTACCTAAAACAAAGGTTGATTATATATTGTTTGTAGAATACAGAGAAATAAAAGATGGACTTTGAAGCAAAGTTCAGGTCATAGGGCTGTAGAGCAATGACAGGAGAGAATGAATATGTAATGGGAGAGAGAAAGGAGCTAAAAAACTGGACAGAAAAAATGCAAGAATGGAATACCTTAGGGGCAGTTTGGGGAAGATCATAAGATGAAGCCATTTTATGGAAGTTTGACAAAGTTTCAGATAGTATGTAAAGGTTTAAAAATAGAGTTAAACTAGAGAGAGAGGAATGGAAGAAGGAAAAAGGAAAATTGACAATATACAAAAAGAATTGTGAAAGAATAGTGGAGAAAGGGTGATTCTTGAAGAGGAAGAAAAGAAATTATGTAAAAAATTGAAAGAATGATATTTAGACAAAAATATTTGTAAGGGGAAAAGAGAATTTTCCATTTTTAGGTCTATATTAGGAGAAAGGACATTCAAAAGTGTTTTTTGACTTTTTCACACAGGATTGTGTTCCTGGGATGTCAACTAGACACCTCAGTTCAGAGTGTTTTTCTCCTGTAGGAAAATATAGATCTGTATCTAGATCTGTTTATAAGGATTTCAACTCTGACGTTGATTGCGGTGAGGGAATACCTCTGCATTTTGGGTCTCATGGCATTTGATTCTCATCATAACCCCTGACAAGACTCCACATGAGAAGGATACACTGGTATCTGAAATTTCGTTTGTCCCAGCATCAACACCCTTTATCTTTTCAAATCCCACTGCTGGAGTTTGTCAAAAGAGAAATATTTTGATGGAGACAACAGATATCTTTAAATCCAGGTCTCCCCTTCTCTGTCCCTGCTCCAAGGCAGTCCATCTCCACAGACGCCATGGACTTTGCTTGGGCAACAGTTTCAGGAAGGATAGAAGTACAAAGGATGTGGGGCACCAAGTGCAGATGCAAGCACAATAATATGAAGGACATGCTTGCCCTGATGAAGGCATTTAACTCTCTGAACCATCTTTGGTCCCTACGACCTCTTCAAGTGGTTGCAGACAATATCACACTCATGTGGTACCTCAATAGGCAAGGGGGAAGCAGGTCATATACCCCCTTTGCAGATTAGCCTTGTTAATTTGGAATGTAGCTTCACACACAATCTCTCTACAGGTATCCTGCTTTCTGTTAAAGCAAAAAGTATGTGGCTGACAAGCTTAGCAAGACCAGGACAGAACCCTTTTGATTGAAAACTAGATCGGGGGGGGGGGGGGTCTCATGGGATTTGATCCATTATATGGAGTTTTTCAATTACACCTCAATGCCTCCTTTCTGAACAATCATCTGACAAGATTCTGTTCCACGTCTCCATGCAAGAAGGCCTGGAAGACGAAGCTTTTCTTTTCCTTGACAAGAATGTTCTTGTAAGTTTTACCACCCTTTCCATTAATATCCATGGTAGATCTGAAGATTCACATCGAATCCCCCAAGGTCATTGCTGTGACTCCCTTCTCACCCAGACAATCGTTTTTCTTTCTTCATTTGGAAATAGTCTAGGGCAGTTACCACAAGCGTCCTCACAGACTGGATCTACTCGTACAAGACCAGGGGTGTTTCATACACACTAAATCATCTTTTTTTGACTACCTGGATGGCAGGGTTTTAATTCCTTTTTGGCACCTGTTTACTGAGGACATGCAGCAGGTACAACTGGAGGCATGAAAGCCTGCTCCTAGAAAATAATTTATTAGCAAATAGAAAAGGTTTTCTAGCTGGTGCCAGCTACATAATCAGCACCTATTAATGGCTAGTTGTTCTCTGGCTTTACATTATTTGTGAGTTACTGTCCTATGGCGTATTCTTCTATCAAGGTTCATTTATCTGCTGCTTCAGAATGTCTGCTCATGGATCCTACTGTTTCAATGCAGTCTGTTAAAATGTTTTTGAAAGGGGTTTTGCATAAGAGGCCTCCAAGAAAACTGGTGGCCGCTCCTTGGGATCTTCATTTTGTGTTCGAGAAGCTTACACTTGCTCTATTTTAGCCAGCTAACCTGGCTGACTTGAAGTTCTTAACATGGAGAACAGTTCTACTACTGATTTGATCCGGTCTATATTACAACGTCGAACTCACAGGAGTCCAAACATTGCAATATCTGACTCAAATGTTCGAAATACGAAAATAGAGAAGCCACGGCACACCGATTTTTTTCCCAGGGAAAAAAAAATCGATGGGTCATTTTCAGGGCTTTGCTATTTCCTCCACTGTGGTGCAGCCTTGTTGTTGGTATATTTAAATAGGGAGGATGTGAGGTGCACAGCCCCCCCACATTAGTTTAAGTTTAAAGTGCTTTTTTTTCCCCAGGGAAACTTACAAAAAAAAATCTCTGTTCTATGTCTTTGTAATTGTTGGGTTGTGAACTGCACGGTTCGATATTACAACGTTCGAACTCCTGTGAGTTCAGTGATGGTAATATAGATCCGATTTACTCTGATGTATGCAAGAAGGGTATCTGAGTTGCAAGTTCTTATGGTGAGTTAACACTATCTAATTTTCCATAGGAACAGTGTCTCTTTATGCATAAAAAGGCTTAGTTATTAAAGTGGTATCCAAGCATACTTTAAGCCACTCTATCCATCTCCCTGTTTTCTTTCCTGAACCCAAACATGTGAGAGAAAAGATGCTCCATACTTTGAATGTCCACAGTTCAGGTATTGTCTTGACACAACTAAATCTTTCAGATCATCTAATCTGTTAATTTCTTGTGAAGGTAAGAAGGGACAATCTGTGTCCAAAAGCTTGTCTAAGGCTACTACCCTTTGCTGTGTTCACCATAACAAAACTATTCTAGGCAGGGTCAAGGCCTACTCTACTAGGACCATAGCTTCATCTTTGACTTTTTGGAAATAGCTAGATTCCAGAAGTTCCTGCTTGGTCCTTTGTACATACTGTTTCAAAGTGCTATAAGCTTGATTTCTTCACTAGGTCCCAATCAGACTTTTTTAGGGCCATTCTCCCGGGGCTGCTGGACTTTTCTCCTTCCACCTTCCAAATGTAGTTAGGTGAGTTAATCTACCCATATAGCTAAGACTACTGCAACAGTGATGAGTATGATTAATGATATTGTACATTTGTGTAAGTAAACTTACTGTAACAGATTTCAAATGATCACTGCTACAGTAGCTGCTCCCTCCCTCCACTCCCCCCTTGTTTTTTGGTATGCTTTTTATGCCAGGATGTGGACGTTTATTTTTTGTTGTTCCTAGCTTTGTTATTTTGAGGGCTCAGGGTCCCTCTTTGTTTGCAGGAATACTTTGAAGGGCTTTGTGCCCAAACTTTTAGTAAGCTTAGCTTGCGCTGCCGGACAGTTTGGACACATGGAAGTGCCCTGAAGCTTTGAATGCTGGATGGCTGCTACGTCCTTGGCAGGATATAATTCATATAGTGAAGACTACTGTAGCAGTGAGCATAGAAAATATCTACTGTTATGATGAGCTTTCTTACACTGCTGTATGTATGCAGCAAAGTCCATCAGGTTTTGGATTTTTGCTTGGAAGTGTTTGTGTAGGTGTTTTTCTATTCCCCAAACAGACTTTGGAGAATTTTTCCACAGGCAGATAGCAAATGCTGGAGCTGTGATGAGAATGAGAGAGCTGTTTGGAACCATGTTTTAGGGCATACAAAGAATTCGCAGATTTTAAGAATTCCCTATAGAATGCTTTGTCAGAAATATTGGGGGGGGGGCAATTGGTTACAACTAAGGAAATTATTCTTTTAAGCTGGATTACAGGATCTGAATTGCCCATACTTAGTAAGGACTTACTAAGTTTAATGGTATTGGCTCAGAGAAAAGCATTTACTAGAAAATGGAAATCAGAATCGAAACCAACTGTTATTGAAGTACTGAATGTTATAAAAGTAGTAGAATAACTGGAGGTAGGTTCTCTGGTTCAATTCTCAGCTGGACCTCCTTCTGTGTAGAGTTTGCATATCTTCCCTGTGGTTGACTGAGTTTTAAAGACATGCAGGTAGGTGTGTGTGTGTGTGCCTTCTGTTAAGGATTGTGCCGGGCTGGCAACTCAACACTGTAAAAAAAAAAACACCACTGCCAATCAATCTGCAGACTGGTGATCCTCTGTGGTGACCCCTAACTGGGAAAAACCAAAAGACAAGACTGTCTAGATAACTGTGTACTGTATGTTCGACATTAGGCAGACAGGACAAACTGTTCCCCACCATGTTTTCTAAAATTGCCCCACCATGCATAAGCAAGCTATAGTGCCAACAGAGTGTGTTAACCTGTAACAAATGCATACCTAGGGGTCAAGGGCGCCCGCAGGCAGGTGCAAGGGGGTGCACTTGCACCCCCCTGGATTCGGCTGGCCTGGAGACTTCATTTTCTTTTAATTTAAAAAAAAAAAAAATGTTTTTTTTTTTCTTTGCGTCAAGTCGCACAGACGGAACAGGTGTTTGCGACATGATTTCATCTGTTCCGGCTGTGCGACTGTTTGCTTACGTCTTTAGCTTCCGCCTCCTCCACCCCGCGCGCGGAATTTCAAATCCAAAAGAAGTTGGGACGAGCGTACAAGTGAGAGGTAAGTGTGTGCGTTTTTAAGTGTTTGAGAGGTGTGTGCAAGTAAGAAATAGGTAGTTAGGGCCGGGGATGTTAAAAGATGTTGGGACGAGGGTACAAGTGAGAGGTAAGTGTGTGCGTGTGTGTTTTTAAGTGTTTGAGAGGTGTGTGCAAGTAAGATAATTGGGTATTTTCAAATGAAAGTCTTCATCTTTGTAAAAGTTGTTGTTCATGTTAGTTTATCAGAACTATAGGAATGACTACTTGTTCAGGTTAGGAATCTCCATAGACCTTCCCAGTCTACAATGCATACAAGTCCTCCCACCCAACATATACCATATATCAACCACAGCACAACCCCTTGCAGAATGTTTCATGCAGTTAAGCATTATCCTGTAATGCTAATGTCCCCTTACGAATCCTAAACTATTTTCCATACCAGTGTGTTATCTGCTTTGGAACTGTTCTTAGAGAGTGTGATATTACTCTTCCAGGGATGTAGGACAGTGAATTCTGTATGAATTAATCACATGAGGCTGCCCACAAAGGGTGTGGGGGTATTGATGCTGAACAGAAGATATGGCAGAGGCATTACAGAAAGTTTGTAGATTTAGGATGGATGGAGCAGCTTATTGCGTCATGTTCATCTCTCTACTTCTGATGTTGCCAAGTGAGCTTTATTGATGCATTAATGATGTTTTAGTAAATTATTTATGAAACATACAGGTAATAGAGTAGCATATGCATCATTGATTAAAATTAATTTAGCAGTCACTGGGAAGATGGATGGCTTTTTGAAAAGTCTCAGTGGCTTATAACAAAGAGCTTTGAAGGTCGCACTTGTTTTCCTACATCCTTACTTTATTCATGCAGGATGTCAAATTTATCTGAAAAATGCTTTGCACATGTGGTACAAAATGTGCTATGTGTATCTTAAATACTGAATTTGTTTTACTGTACTGTAAATATTTTTAAGAAATGTATTTTTGATTTATGATGAGATCATGTCTTGGACTGCTAAGGTTGAGAGCTATGGTAAGAACTGAATTCACTGAATATGTTTGGGGCTGTATTCACCCAGTATTGGCTTTGTTCAGGTATTTATTGGCTTCATCCAGGTTTTGTGCTAAGGTTGAGAGCTACGGTAAGAACTGAATTCACTGAATATGTTTGGGGGCTATATTCCCCCATTACTGGCTTTATCCGGGTGTTTTTTGCTAAGAGGTTGAGAGCTATGGTGAGAACTGAATTCACTGAATGTTTGGGGGTTGTATTCACCCATTATTGGCTTTGTTCAGGTATTTTGTGCTAAGCGGTTGACAGCTGTGCTATGGTGAGAACTGAATTCACTAAATGGTAGCCATTTAAGTTTCAGTCTTCCTGTTTCACAAAACAGCTGATTTGGCGTAGTGGTATGTTGCTCTGACTGTTTTGCACAGGGTCCTCTGGGTTCAAGACATGGCAGTGAAATGTATGGTGGTAACGCAGCATTTTATTCTAGCAACTTTCCAACATTATACAAGCAATGTTTAAAATGTGTCCCTTGTTTTGGCCCTTTGGCCCCCCCCCCAATAAATTTTGGCTTTTCCAGATTTCTTGTGCTGCAAAGTTCAGAGATACAGCTGAGTGTCGAGTAGATTTTATGAGCTGAGAGCTGCAGGGAAGCAAAAGTTTAGTGCTGCTTATGTTTAGTCTGCTTGCATTGTTAATAGCACAACAGATAGTGTCCTTGCTTTTGATGCTGAAGGCTGTGGGTTCTACTCCCACAGTAGGTAGATGCATTGCTGATACTGTACTGTGTTGTAAAGGGGATGGATGCTACAGTCCTTTTGGTAAAGATACCTAGTAACTATGAACCTGTTATCAGTTTGCTATCCATTCCCTATTGCAGTATTACTAGCTTATCATTTTTTTATTGCATGCAACAAAGGCAATTTATTCTTCAAGGGTAACAGGCACTTTATTTGTAGATTAAACAATGACATATAAAGCAGCAACCTCTTTATTAGTTACAAATTTCTTTAATGTGGATTTTACAGAGATTGTGCATATTTTTACTGATACTGGTGGACTATAGAAGGTTAAGTAGACTTTTTATGATGGAAATGTTCTGAATTGGGCAGTTTTGTCAGTGGTGTATGCATTTTGTTTCATTGTTTACTGGAAAAATGTTCAAAACAATAATTTTGAAATGTCCTCTAACAACTGTACTGTATTGTACAAGGAATATAATGTAATACAGTCAGGAAGGTGTATCAAAGAGCATGTGTATGTTATGTTCGAGGGGCCTATGATTTTGAAGACAGCCCAGAGTTAATATTTATCTGCCACTGGCAAAATGTATTTTCTTTGAATGTGGGTTTCAATGCTGTTTCAATGCATGTGAGTTTCAAGGGCAGTGAAGTTTTAATGTTAGTCTATTTTCATTGTGAGACTGCTGCATTGCTTTGTTTAACAGATATGTATTAGGGTTTGTGCTGTAAAATGCAAAATAAAATGTTCAAATGAAATCCTAAATCATCGCAGAAGTAAAGCAGTATGCACATTACAGTGTTTATGGTAAATGGGGCAAAATAACCAAGGAATGGGACATTGGAATGGCTGCAAGGGGAGGCTCCATTCGACCATGATTTTGTGAAGGGGGGGGTAGCAAACTCAGACAGCCCTGATTGAACTATACCTCTCAGTTGTCCATATCTTTGCAGAATGAACAGATATTTGCTTCTTATTTTTGGTTTGTTCCTCATAAAATTTGTGGTTTTCTAGCAAATCATTTAGGAATGAAGTCACTAAATGACACATAGTTTCAGACGTCATAACCTTCAGAAAAATGCATGCTAATGCAAGACTGTCTTAAGTTTATACAAGAGCAATTTTTAGTAGTGTTTGTATGTTCCCCTAATATATTTGGCCTTGTCCAGATTTCCTGCATTAAGAGGTTGAGAGTGCGTGCAAATCACTGTAGATTAGGAATATCCAAACCTCTCAATTGTCCCCAATTTTGGCTCAAAAGTTGCTCTCCCCTAATAATCCCTCCTCCAAAATGGCAATTTTGGAAGAATGTTGGAGGGTTTACAATTGTATATAACTAATGATCAGAGTTATAGATTACTTTTATTTCAGAAATGCATGTAGATGCTCTTATTTTGTTAGCTGCTCAAGTTAACAATGTTAATACTAAAAAGGTGTCCCTTTTTTGACAGGTATTTTTGCATCACATTTTGGTCCGTTTTTCATAAACTTGTGGTTTTCTGACTAATTAGTGGCAAGTTATTAAAGATTGAAGTTAGAAAATAATGGCAGACATTTGAGTTTCGGATTTTATACCCTTCAGAAAATTCGTACTAATGCAAGATCTACTACTGTTCTATTATCTAAGTTAATAATGCAATATTTAAAATCTGGCCTTATTTTTGGGCCTGTGTCCCACTTCTAGTTCTATGTATGGCTTTGTCCAGATTTCTTTCTCTGAAGTTGAGAGGTATGAGTCCAAAAGACAGTCACTGCTATATAACTTCAAAACATCAACCAAGGCAGCAACAAGCGTAAAGGACTGCCACCAGTTCCGTAGTAAGAGAACAGTTTATTCAAATATTCCAAACCACAAAACACGTTTTCATAAATGAAATGAAATCGTGTTTTGTGGTTTAAATTTGGAATAAACTGTTTTCTTACTACGGAACTGGTGGCAGTCCTTACGCTTGGTTGATGTTGAGAGGTATGAGTGTTAGAGCCATCACTGTCAGCCAGAGACATTTCAAATTATGACATACTTATTTCACCCCACCCTCCATTGTAGTGGCTCTGGATGTGTCCAAGGAAGGCAAGGAGCAGTTACGCAGTGTAAGTGTGCAGAGCATTCCCCCATCCAAGGTAGATCACAAATACGACCGTGGCTTTTCATCTGTCCTTGATTTTGCAGAATGTTCTGGTTTTCTATCAGATTTTTATACTGTTGATTTAAGCTTCTTATCATTCAGGAACTGCATGCTGTCACAGTGCCCTGTTGCTCTGTTTAAGTAGCCATGGTTTAATGAACATCAGGTAAGCTTGTCGGAGATTGTAAGATGCAAGTAAGCTTTAGTAAGCATATTGTTAAAGAATTACCAGCATTGAAAGCCTTTTCGTTGTTGCCATGCAGAGAATATTTACATAACTAGATAATGTATAAGCCTTGGGTATTGAAATGCATATGACAGTATTTGTAATAAAAGGACAGGATTACAGTATTTTCAGAAGCTCATTACATTTTATTGGAGACCAGTGTCTTGTAGCAGTGTCTGTGTGTTAGTACACTTAGTTGGGTGGCTTTAATGGTATATGGTAAATAAGCATTGCTACCTTACTTAAAAGCCAAGCCCTGCAATAACTAGGTAAGCTCCACACTGAAGTCAAAACACAATAGCTCTGGTGGGTAAATGTACTCTGTAGTAATCAAGAAAGGCAAATGTTTGAAATAACTACAGCTTACGTGCAAACACAATAGGTAGTGATGAAACAATGCTCTGCTAAAAATGCTTTAATGCTCCACATTGCTGAGCTGCAGATCAGTTATTATCACTGGCTACCAGGATTTCACCCACTTCAGATCAAGCACGGTGCTGTTCAGTGCAACCTTCCCAGAACTAATTCAAGTCTGACCAGAATTATTTTGTGTGTGTGTGTGTGTGTGTGTATGAGGGAGGTAGCATACCCCTCAGCTGTCCAGGTTTTTTGCAGAATGTCCAGATTTTCGCCCCATATTCCTCCTAAAAAGGATTGAAGTTGCTAAATAATGAGATTTCAGTTTTAGATGTCATATTATTTAGAAAAATGCATACTAACACAAATCCTGTTACTCTTGCAATTTTCTAAGTTTGAGAGCCATATTTATAATCTGTCCCTATTTATTTTAGGCTTTGTCCAGATTTCTTGCACTAAGGTTGAGGCCTTCAGGGGTATGGTATGTTTGTGAGGGAGAGAGAAAGTGAAATGCCCAAGCTAGAGTTAGCAGGTGGAATTTATTTTCAAGTGCATTTTCAAGGAACTGTGAGTTTTAAGGGAAGTGAAGTTTACTGCTGCTCATGCCAAGTCTATTTACAATGTGCAACTGTTTTGTTTAGCAAATGGTATCTCTACTGTGGTATAAAGTTTTAAAGCTATGTTAGTAGCACCACAAGTAGAATACTTGCATCTTAATGTAGAGGCTTGAGGTTCTATTCCTACAGCATGTACATTGTATGCTGCAGTCCTGAGGATGTCCTCCTTTGGATGAGACGCCTAATAACTATGAACCTGTTTTTCAGCTTGCCATCCATTTTCTATTGCAATATACCAGCTTACCATTTTTTAATTTAACATAGGCAATTTATTCTTTGACTGCAGCAGGCACTGAATTTGTAGATGAAACACTGAAATATACAGTTGTTTTCTAGCAACATCTTCATTAGTTTCATATATCTTTAATGTGGAATTATTCAGATTACTTTTACTTGGCAGAGACACTCAAACAAGTGTTGCTGTATAATACAAGGGATATAATTCAATTGTAAATTATAATTAATACAATCAGGTAAATCAAAACTCTTGCATGGCCCTAACAGTGTGCAAAGAGCCTATTGCTTGAAAACAGTTCAAAGGTAAATAACCTGCCACTGGCCAGATGCATTTTCTTTGAATATGGATTTCAATGCTGTTTCATTGAATGTGAGTTTCAAAAGTAGAGAAGCTTTAATGCCAAGTCTGTTTTCATTGTAAGACTATTGCTTTGTTTAGGTTTAGTAAATGTCTCAGTGTTTGGGCTATAATGTTTGAAATAAAAGTTTTAAATTAAATCCAACTGCCTGTAATCATTGTAGAACTAAAGCATAAAACAGTATGCACACAGATTTGAACAGTGTCTACGGCAAATGGGGAGAAATAGCCAAGTAATGGGACACTGGAATGGATGTGTGGGCGGGGCTTGGGGTGGACTTGGGCGGGGCTGTGTTGGCAGGGGGCGGGGAGAGCTATGTGGGTGGGGCTCTGGGTTTGCACCCCCCTGCAAAAAATCCTGCGGGCTCCCTTGCTAGGGGTGTTCTGAGGCCCAACACCGCAGGTGCATTGCATATTGCACTTAGAAAATGAGCAGTCTGTAAAACTGTTGCGTTTTGCTTATTTTTATTACTATATTATTTTTTTTATAATTTTGATGTAAAATAGTTCCTCTGCCTGATTTTTCACACTTGCTGCAGGGTATGTAGATGGTGTTGTGCATTCAAAATATAAGATTTTCAAAAATTGTCCAGTTACTTACCTCAGTTTTTGGTCCCTTACTCATAAAATGTGTGGTTTGTTGGCAATCGTTTGGGATTGAAGCTCCTAAATAATGACATTACATTTGTGTTTCAGATGTTATTTTCTTCAGAAAATGCATGCAGACACAAATACTGTCATTCTAGCAAGTTTCTAATGTTATGAGTAATATTTAAGATCTGTTCCTATTTTTGAGCCTTTGTCCTGCATACGTCTTAACTGATGCTGCCAGTGCTCGATTGACCTTAGTTAGCAATCCATGTTCACATTGTCTTCATCCTTCCTTGTCTTCCATAATGTGTTAGGCCCATATTTCTGTACATTTATAATCTTTGGTCTGCACTGCTAAATAATGTGCCTTGAAATTCCAGGTTTGCAGGAAGTTGCTCTGTACTGATGCTTCTCATTTAATTTCTAACCAATAATTTAATATTGTGTGATTTTTTGGGGGGAGGGGAGTTGGATCTGTGGTGTAGGGAGATGAAGCAATGAGTTCTGTTGCGGTTTGCATGCTGATTGTGCTGACTAGGGGAAAGCAATAACAAGCTGCTTTCTCCTTGTGGAGTGGGTGTACAGTGGAAATGAGGGTACTTGTGGGAGGGGGCACACCTTGCATCACAGTTTTGGTCACGATCGGGCTATTGCCAGGGCATCTTCAGTCTGACAGGCTAAGTGGGTGACATCGATGCCCATCGCATGCCATCCTGACTAGACATTGGAGAATTTTAGGATGTAATTAAAAAAGAAGCTTTATGATTGCATTAATAATGACATAACTTGGAGGGTTATCTTCTCTGTGTCCCTTAAAAATTGCTGTAGAAATAAACTCATCCTATTAGTATTGTGATGCCTCTGTAGTCCTTGCTAGGGATTTCACTGGACAAAAGTACAAATTCAAGATGATTACAAGTGAGCAGAAAATGCTGAAATGTGTTTATTCATGTAGCAGTCCAAATTATTAAACTATATCTACGTAAAATAAGTCTGCTAGAATGCAGGCATGTTACCCATTTGCAGTGCTTATTAAAATAGGAAACTAGCAAATGTTGAACAACGTCAATGTTGTTGTTGTGTCTTTCGGCTTTTCCCGGTTAGGGGTCGCCACAGTGGAACTCCGGTCCGCTAATGATTGGCAGTAGATTTTTAAGTGCCGAGTTGCCGGCCCTGACGCACAACCTTCAACGAAGGTACGCCCATTCACGCATGTCTCCACACAGAAGACGCTCTAACTGAGAATCGAACAGGACATCGTCTTACTGTGAGGCGACAACGCTACCGCAGCACCACCACTGCAGCAACGTAAATGTACAAACAGCAAATCTTATTAACCAAGGGAAGTAGAAAGTACCAAATACTGCAATCTTTTAAATAGTGGAATAGACAGTGTATCTCATCTGCCCCTATAGAAATCAGTTGTGATTGTATTTAGTATGATACTCCAGTGAATAGAGAAGGGAGGGTTGGAGGTTGTTTTGTAGAGGGAATGGGCTGGGTGAGCGGAATTGGGGTAGAGGTGGCTGGAGGTGGAACAAGAGGAAACCTGAGAAGGGGAAAATAATACTTATATGTGTAGTATAACAGCTCTAGAATTGAAGAGTGAGGTGTGTGGATAAGTAGAGTTTATGTAAAGGTAAGACCTATCGGAGGGGGGGGGGTGAATCGTAGAGTGGATGTATCATTTGGTATTTAATAAGTCACTGATGACTTGTACAGTGTTCAGTCTCTGTCTTGGATGTCTTTTAAGGGTTATTTTAGTGTGTGTATATTACTGATGCTATTTCATCAGTGTGGCTATAAGTATATGCAGCAGTGTTTTCCCCTTGTGTAGGTCTTGTACTAGGTGACCAGTTTGTAGCTGACAAGCACTACTGTGCTGGCTTAAGTTTAACCCTTGCTCCCCTCAAGAAGCATGTCGATGAGGGTAATGATTCTACCCATTCTGCCTTCTGTGAGGGTATCCGGTATTGGACAGATGTCTTAATCTTTCAATCCAAACGCATAATTAAATCCTAATTGGAATTTTTTTTTAATATCCTGCCCCCAGTGATGCTCATCATTCAAGTTCCTCTCTAAGTTGTTGCACTTTGAAATGAATCCTTTTTACAAGCAAGAAGTTTTCTGTAAGAAAGTCAGGTTTATGTGGGTGTGGCTGTGTGTGGGAGTGTGGGTGTTTGTGAATTTTTTATGCTGAAATCTTTGATAATTATCCAATTTATGTATGGATGATCTGCTGCTTGGCTGACTGACTTAACCAGCTCTGCCGTGCTTGATCCAAGGCTTTACTATATCTGGATGGAAGGTTATTGGAACTGCTTCTGTATCTCACAGTTAATGACCTACTTAATGGGCGATTGAAGGGCTAGCAGAGCTTTTAAGTAATGGTCACTGTTTTCTTATTCATTAGTTTTGTTATATTCTTTCTGTACAGTTTGGTAAAGAAAGTTATTAAAATGTTGCACTGCTTAGGTTTTTACTGCATCCACAGATACGCACATGGTTTGCATTCATTTTGTCATGTCAGTCTTGAAATATCAAAAGTGGTTAACCTGGAAGACAAAAGTAAGGACATTTGTGGGAAAAATGTACTGCTAAATATGGATATTTCTGGTATTAAGACGTAAACTGTGTCTGATTCACTCTCCTGAGGTTGTTTTTATTTTTTTTCCCCTTGTAAATGTGAGTGGTACCGAAAGTATTTGTTGTTGCTTTATCTATGTCAAATCTTCCTCAGGCAAGAAATTTAACTTTTCCCCTTGAGTGGACCAACTTTAACATTTGCTTAAGGAATATGGGGTCCTCTTTGGTGGGACTTCTGAGCTGTTTAAGAAATGAGATTTCTTCTCAACATTGCCTGTTGTTGATAGCCTGTTTCGTTTCTTGCAGTACTGGCATCCCCTTGGAACAAGGATGATATTGAGGTATCTACTGCTGATATACAGATAATTATAACATTTCTGCTTACATAAATACAGACTTGTATTGATATTTTTGTTCTTAGCCAACTGTTTGCTATCTTCAGTATCCTACCACTCCTCATTCCCTGTGTGTGTCTGTGTGTGTGTGGTGGGAAGCATCCCATTAGAGAGATGACTTGCAACCCTTTTTCTTTCTAGGCTCTCTTAAAAAAAAAAAAAAAAAAAAAACACTCCCTCCCCCTTTTCACATGGTGTGCTTCTGGCATCATTTTGTCTGTGTATTGTGAACGTCCTTCACATTCACTGTGAATGATGTGCTATGTGGCTATTAGCTGAATGGAAAAAAATGCTTCCCCCTGAGAGATGGAGAAACGTCTTCCCCTCTCACCCTTACTTGTTAATTAAACTCGGATGGCCAGTGTTGCAGACTGATCTTCTTTGTCCATAGGCTGACATGCATAAATGCAGTGTTGCTCACATCATCTGCATTTCTTCTTGCTGTCCAAAATTGTTGGTTCTCTTTATCCTTCTGTTTTCACCAAAGAATTATTGAAAAAGAAGTACTGTATTTTTGTGATGGTGAGCATACTGATGGATATTCATATGTATGGAGCTGATAAAAGAAAGCATCATTTCACTTGTTTCTTGCTAGCCATCTTGAGTCTTAGGGTTTGCCTTTAGCCTTGAGTTATCAGTCATAAATGTTGCTCATCACTTATGGTGCCCTGTGGGAGTATATAGTGATAGTATGTAAATACGTGATACAGAACCAGGTCATGAAGTGGTTACTGTTTGCTGTGTCACAGTGCTTGGTTCTCTATTTCACTTCTTGCCTGGAGTGTGTGGATTTTGTTTGATGCTCCTGTTTCCTTCCGCACTTCAGAAACATTCTGAGCTTGAATTGACAATCCTCCAAACTGACTTTTGTGTTTGCTTGCAGACATTGGCATCTTGTTGAGAATTAAGTTCCCTGTACAGAGTGGTATCATAGGCTGTAGGTTCAAAACAACTGTGAAATTGATAAATTGATAAAGTGGTGATATCAGAAAATAAGAAATGCAGGACTATGATGCATGGATATTTTTGTGTCTTTAGTTGTAGGCTTGCAACCATTAGTACAGAAGCATGTCCTTCTGCTGTACTGTTGCCGTATTCCTAACATGAGGGATTCCCTTCCAAGGGTAGCCCAGCGACCTGCAATATACCAAAGCCTTTTACTACCGAAGTTATGCTGCACATTGCACATGTGCTCCTCCTATGCATAGGGCATAAAAGTGAAGTCTGGACGTACCATTCTCAGAACGTCTCTGTCACCAGTCCGAATGCCATCTTCAGTCATTTGTCTTTTCACCCGAGTTGTTTGCTGGTATATCAAGCTGTTCAGATAAGTGCCTCATAGTTTTTTTTTTTTTTTTTTTACTGCTGTTTTTTGCTGTGGGGTTTTTGCGTGTTATCCAGGAAAGGCAAATCCCAATTTGGAAGACAAATTCCACATAAAGATAGTCATGAGCAGTGCTTGTTTTGCTTAGGGTCTACTCACAATCGCAAAACTTGCAGTATTTTAGTCTTTTGTGCTTAAGACTTTATGAAGTCCTATTTCCTCACTTAGTATTTACTTAGAAAATCAGTGTCAAACCTTTAGCAAAAGACACTCTGGAGGGAACTTCTAGGCTTGATTTTGAGTCTTCACTGAAGGGAAAGGCCAAAAAAAATAAGGTCAGACTCTTCTGCTGCACCTCCTACATTGAACATTTCTCTCGAGGCTGATGAAAGCCCGGAAGTTCACCTTGTTCTATGGTTGGATTCCTTGGCTGGAGCAGTTTCAGACAGAAACCACCATGGATCCGACGACAGCCACGTCCTCTGAGGCATTGCAGATGCCCATTTCAGATGGTCGGGAGGGGGCAAGACTTATTATTGAAGGGCCTAGGGGGATCCTGCACATTCTGGTGAGGGAGGAGATTCCAGCGACTATTATTGAGTGTAGGTTGATGTCAGGTCCTTCCACATTCCGTAAGGCAGACATCCATGTAAAAATGAAGCAAAAAACAAAGCATGTTTCTTAAAAAATCAGAGATCCTCAAAATGAGTGACAGAACTTTACTCGGGGCTTATTTAATGCCCTTATGGCTTTGAAACCACCTTTGGGTGTCTGTCTCTGTCCCTGCTCCTCCTTGGACATCTTCTCTCAAAAGAGAGTCGGGGATCAGGATTCTTCTCATGAAGAGGTTTCTTCAGATGAGGAATCCTTGGCCTATTCCACCTAAGTTACTTCCCCTCTGAGGAGATTACTTTTGGAGATGCAGTTGCTAAGATGGAGTATTTCAAGTCGGATTTCTCCCAAGTTTCTGATGTGCAAAAGAAATATGAACTCCTGCAAGTGTAGTCTCCACTATCTGCTGTTCCTCCAGTTTTGCCTCCTTTACTAGATTCTTTTCTCTTCAGCATCTCCTGTTCTGGATTCTCAGCCCCCTCCTCCTAAGAAGCCTGACCATTTTTTTACAAGGTGCCTGAAGATTGCAAATTTCTTTACAAATGTCCATCTGCTGACCCTTTTGTGGTTTCTATGGCCTCAGATAAGCCTTCTAAATTACTACCCACCACTAAACGGTTTCCCTCAGATAAGGAAAGCAGGACTATGGAAAGACTGTCTGTACTTCTGCCACCCTTGCCTTTCATGCTGTTAATTACCAAACTCATATGATTAGAAATGTTTTGGATCTCCTTTCCCAGGCTACTCAAGCTATTTCTGACCTTCCTGATTTTTATTGGAAAACTTAAGCTTTGTCTTTGCTAGGGGCTTTCTCTCAGGTAGCTCATAATTCTGTCAAGTGCAGCTATGATGCAGCAGAAGCTTCATCTAGGGCTGCTGCTTCAGCATCTGCATTGAGGAGTTATTCCTGGCTAAGGCTTCAACCCCTGCCAAGTGACATAAAAGCTAAGTTGATGGATGCCCCCTGAATAACAATAGTTTGTTTGGTGCTGCCGCTGATGATTTGTTTAAGTTCTTGCAGGTGAAAGGCAAATAGTTACAGGACTTGAAGCATCTTTTGGTTTCACCTGTGCCCAAGTTCCAAAGGAACTATCCTTCCAAACCAACTTTTGTTCGAAGATTGGCCCATTCTCCTCCCCTCCTACTAAAAGTAAGAAAACAGGTAGGAGGCCTCCTCTACCTAAGACTACTCGGGCTTCTCCTGATCAGAAACAGCCCTTTCCTCTCAAGCCAGGTAGTATCAGACTATCACATTTCTCACAGCCTCATTCCTCTTTCCCTTCATCATTCTCTGTCTTTTTCTCTTTGGACAAACATAGTACAAGACTCATGGGTTTTCTCTCCATAAGTCGGCAAGGATATTTCATGGTTTGGAAGTCTCTTCCTCCCTTCATGGGCATTCTTCAGCCATCTTGAGAAGAGTTACATTTATTCCCAGAGGTACTTCAAGAACTGTTAATTCAGTGAACTATTCAAGAGGTTCCACAGGATCAAAAGGGAAAAGGGTTTTATTTCAGAATATTTTTGGTGGGACACTGAAAGTGTAGGGGAGGTCTGGTCCTCCTGTTCAGCAGAAGGACCACATCAACATCAAAGAGATGAGTGCTTCTGCTAGCACTTCAGGCCTTCCATGCTCTTTTCTCCCCAGGGCCTCTCAAAGTGTTTGCAGAAAACACCACAGTCCTGTGTCATGTAAAACAGGGGGGAAACAAAATCGTACCTTGTTTGCATTCTTGCACTCGTGGAATGGGAGCTTGCTATTCAGTATCATGTGACTCTTTAGGTGGTTTATTTTCCCTTAGATCAAAACTTTGTAGCAAACACTTATAACCAGTCCTTGACTCAGTCCCATGAATGGATGCTTTACAAGGATGTGTTTCTGAACATTGTCCACAAGTGGGTACTCCTCAAATAGATCTGGTTGTCTCCCCCTCTGAACAGACAAATTCATCAGTTTTGTGCCAGAGTCCCAGGTTCTTTGGTTTGGAAGGTGGGACTACCTCTCATTTTCTTGGAAGGGGTTGTTTCTTTATGCATCGCCCCCCCTCTTCCTCTCATTACAAAAGTTCTGTTCAAGATTCAATAGGACAAGCCCAAAATATTGCAGGTGATTCCCTTTTGGCCAAGACTGCATTAGTTCCCTCTTCTGCATTCAGCCAAGGGCAGTCATCACAAGTTAACTCACAGGGAGGACCTACTCACACAAGACAAAGGATTCTTAATCCACCCCACCTGTCCACTCTTCAACTGGCTGTGTGGGTGATCAGATGCAGATTCCATACAGGCGCCTTCTCTTCTGAGGACATGCTTAGGGTTCTGCTGGAGGCCAAGAAACCCAACACTAGGAAATCCTACATATCCAAATAAAGAGGTTTTCTGTCTGGTGTCTTTCCTGTAACCTGATTACACTCAGTAGATGTTCCTAGGTCCATAGGTGTTTACTAGGCTAACGACCACAAGGGCCTTTTTGAGCCTAGTCATGTATTCCAAATCTTTGGCATGTTCTGATAGCCTTGAATAGTGTAAGCAGGGAGTTCAGAAATAAAACATTTACAAGTAAGAGCCTGGAAGATGAACCATTTCCAGGTTGCCTGTGTTCATTAGAGACATAGGTGCCAAACCAGGGATGAATTTTCTATTCCCCATCCAATTATCCAAGTTGCACTTGAATTGGGTTAGGAAGGAACTCTGCTTCACGTGGATGCGGAGCCAGTTTTGGTGAAGGGGTGGTCTGTGGGATACACACATGATGGCTCCTAATTTGCAATCGTCTGCAAATTTAGTCAGCCAGAGACCATTGACAGTAGCTTTGACATAAATTGCAAAAAGGAGCAGTCCAAGGACTTATCTCTAAGGGACTCCACTTCTGATTGGCCTTTATGTAGGTATAGACTCCCTAATACTAATTTCCTAGGTCCTGTCTGTGAGCCAATTGGCTATACACATAAGGGTTTGTACCTAACCTTTTGAGTTTGTCAGCAATGCCCCAGTGAGGGTGTGACACTCTTGCACTGGCCCAATAATCAAGGAGCCTCTGTCCTCACTACTGGCAACAGCTAGGGGACCTACACATTGGGAAGGTAAGTACACACAGTAAAGTACAGTTTCCCTTAAAAGCACACACAGACCACAGTCAGTCTGGGGATGGTTTCTCCCTTTTTCTCCAGATCTCCAGTAAGACTCCCCATTGGCACAGCTATAGGGTTGAGATCTCAGCTGAGTGGTTAAGCAAAAACCTCCAGCACCCTCTCTGTCCAACCAGTGCTTCCTGTCCCTGCCCAAGTAGCTGGCACACACACACTTTTGAGATTTGATTTGTATACAAGCGCACGCGCACACACACACACACACACACACCTGGGAAAGGCTGGCACAGGTTTACTAGGTATTCCCCCTTCTGCCCAGACTATAAGGTTATCACTGCCACCAACCACTCTTATCAGCTACTTTTAAGGCCCTTAACAAAGGGTGTCCAATCCTACTGTGCAATGTTACTATTATCCAAATGGTACTTTTGACCAAGACTTGTAAGGCTGTTTAGGAGTGGCTTGTACAGTGTCACCAGATAGATGCACAAGTACTCTAAGAGCTTAAATATGTCTCACAAATATCAGCTATAAAGATGGGTTTAAATATATTTAATAATTAATAAAAGAACAAGACAATACTCAGTAACTCAACACAGTAACTTCAGAGTTCAAAATCACAGGAAATATTTTAAAACAACATTGCAGGACAGTCTCAAATAAATGCAGAAAACATCTAAATTAATCTTTACTATATTCCTGTCTGTATCTAAAAGAGCTACTATGCTCTAAATCTTACTTGCACAGCAAGTGCAGATGATGAGTGGATGTTCTTGTTAGGTCCAAGACGAAATACAAAATGCCCAGTCTCTCTCTGAGAGAGTCCTTAAAGGGCAACAACGGGATTCTATTATTAGATGGTCAACTTCTCTGTCCTTTTCTCTCTATTTATTGTCCCTGCTATGAATAAACAACACCACAGCATCTAAAATATTTTAAATTGACTGTTTCTCTCCGCTAGAGCGGTACCTTACTGTACTGTAGTGGTTTCCATTTCTATAAACTTTTATCCTGCCCTTGCTGCAGTCTCCAGTTCATTGATGCCATCAAGGTCACTAAATACAGGTAGTTTTCTGGCCAGTTGCTTCCCCAAACTGACATCACCATGACTGTCCTAAAAACCCACCCATGCTGTGATGTCATAGCTCCCTGGTCCTTCCCCTACCCATACAGAAAGTAAAGGCTAGAACAAGGAAACAGTGCATGAGTCAAGTCTCCTGCTTTGAGATTTCAATCACAGCAGGTAACAGTTCAAATTATCCTTAGCACTTTGACAGCTAGGGAACTTAGGTAAGAAGGGGGATGGGAGAAGTCAAAGTAGTACAATTCAGGGTTCACAAAAAATGCAGTTAAGCCATTCTAAAAAGAACCAGCAGTAAAAAGCACTTTGAAAGTCGGTTCTGTGGCATTTGCAATGTTTGTGTTTTAAGTAGTCATTGAATGGCATGAAATGTTACTTAAGTGACTGAAAGATAAGTTTATGCATGTAAAATCAATGCAGTGACAGGAGCTTTAGGAAGAAAAAGGCCTGAGTGGTATAACTTTTTACAGATGAGTACTGCATTTTGGGGCACCTATAGGCTGACTAAATAATCAGAATTGCTTCTAAGATGCCAGACTCCATGTGGGTTAGACTCATAAATTGCATATAAAAAATATTAAAAAAACTGTAAATAGTCCCAGAGTGGTGGTAAAAATGTAGGAAACACCAAACCATGATTAAATATGTTTGAGTCTGTGGTTACAGTTCTCCTTTAAATCAATATCAAATATTACTGCTGGGTTAGCTTGGATGACATCACTTTTTGTCACCTGACTTCAGTTCCCAGGCTAAACAGAAACTAACAGAATTTAACATCTCTGTGTAAGAAATACATATCTCTCAGATGTTTGCAGTTGCTAGAAGACATAAATTAATAAAACACTTGCAAACCAATCCAGAAGGCACCCTAGTTCTAGACATCCTGTCTCTCTGCTGCATTCAAACTAACTTTTATGACACAATCGTAAACCACTTCAACTTATTTTCTTGGTTTTGCAAGTTAACTCTGCATGTTCCAGTTTCTACTATTAAAACATACATTTGCACAAGTATATAGTTTATATACATTTCTGTTCTACGACAGCAGAACATGCTGTGGTTACATTTTAGCTCAGTATGTAACGTAGAGAGTTCTGTATAAGGCATATCAATATTCACAAATGACATAGAATTATTTACAAAATTCCAGATCGCTGAGCTGGCTGTGTGACAGGGCATATTGTGTCAAATGCCTTGGCCAGGTCATGGTAGGCAGTGTGAACCATTGTGCCCTCATCCATTCTGTGGTGACCTTCTGAAAGATGTCCACCAGGGTGAGTAGGGATGACCTGCCCTTGACAGAACCAAACTGGGTTGGGTCCAGTGTCTGGAAGTTTACTATATCACTATTGTTCATTTCTATGGTAATTCTTTCTGTGGCTTTACATAGAAGACTATTGAGACATATGGGTTTGTAGTTTCCAGGGTCTGTAGATGGCCCACCTTTTTACAGAGGGATAACTGTTGCTGTTCTCCATTCATGAGGCAAAAAGCCAGTTTGGAGGCTACAGTTAAACAGCAGTTCCAAACAGCCTGATAGGTCATGTTTCATACTGTTTAGAAAGCATCTTGGGATATTGTCTGGGGTTATTGATGCAGTATTCTTGACCTTAGAGAGAGCATTAAGGACTTGTTCCCTAGTGATAGCAGGGGGATTATATTTGATGGTATTTTCCTGAGGGAAGGTTGAGTTGGAGAGAGGGGTAAAGTTGGAGCTTAATTTATTGGACAGTGGGTTTGCTATACCTTCTGGCTCAGTATAGGTGGCTCCATTTACAATGAGCTCTGCACACAATTGTGTATTACCTTTGAGGTTGCAGACATAGCTAAAGAATGCCTTATGGTTGTCCTTGACCTGGGGGGCCAAATTTACCTCAAATTTGGGTTTGCTAGACTTTGTCCTCTGAGTTGTTTGTTTAGTTTGACGAGAGTGCTTTTGTCCTGTGGGTGCTGCACCTCCCAATTTTTGCCATGATTTTCTTCCTTCTGTTATACAGCCTATTGATTTTGTGATTCCAGCAGGGGTGGCCTGTTTTTTGAATATGCTATTGGGTTGGATGGTGAGTGTTTCCAATAAGTTTAAATACATGGTATGGGTTTCCAGGGTCATAGAGGGGGACCTATAGCTTGCAAGGAAGTGGTATTGGATTTTGCCTATGGTGATTTGAATGTGGAGCAGCTCAGGTGTATTGTCCTGTTTGACCAGCCTTGAGGGTATATTTATTTTTAATGTAAATAAAGACACCTCCACCTTTAATCCATCTGTGTAGTTGGTCTAAATGTGTGGGAGGGATTGTAACTTTGCACTGTTGTGCTTTCTGCGGCTTTAAGCCATGCCTCACTGACCGCACACATGTCCACATTCTCTAGGGTGAAGAGAGCTTCTAGGAAGTGGAGTTTTTTGTTTAGACTCCCAGCATTAAGCAGTAGTACTTTAGATTTTCTTGGTTTTCATTTGCTGTGTCAGAAGAACTTTCAGTTTGGCATTGCCTAAAAAGGCAGTATGGGGAAGAAAATGTTTTAGCTAATATTCTAAAGCCTAGAGGGGAGAGGTGCAGACCATCCCTTGCAAAGCAGCATGGTCCATTGACCATCTCTTTCCAGGCTGACAAATATTGTACCCCCTTACACTGACACCAGAAACTTAGCCATTTATTAAAGTCTGTCAGCTTTTGTTTGTATTGTGGCATCATCCGTGGAGAAGGTAAAATGCTGCTCAATGCTAGGCTCTTACCAGCCTGAGGCACACATTCTGAGAGCTCCATGATGTCTGTCTTCATATAGACTAGGGAGGTATGTGTCAGTTCATTTACTCCCACATGGACTACAACTGAGTCATACTAGTACTTGTGGTCCAATGACCAGTGTGCATAATGTGGCAGATCCTAACCCCTGATAAGCAACTGGCCGTGACTTTCTCCTCACTCAACCTGGTGAGAGGGACATCAGTGCATCTTGTGATGGATTTTCCAGTGACCAGAATGTTGAATTGTGTGGTGGCTTGCCTTATGGATTTAGAGAGAGAGGCTCTAGGAGATGTTGTTTATGTTGATGTGGGTGTTTTGAAAGAATGCATTTGGGGCTGCTGAGGGTTTTTGTTATGTGTACTTCATCTAGGAGGCCTTTTGGGGTTTAAGACTGCTACATTTAAGTGCCTTAGCATATGTGGGTCTATGTCTGCTTTGGATTGTGTGTGATGGGTGAAGCATGTGTACTACTGACAGCCTAAAAGACATTAGGAGTACTTTTATGTGAGAGCTTTGCCTCCAGTGACATTGTGTAAATACATCTCTCACATACCATATCAGTTTGTTTGAGAATTAACTGGTTGTCAGCAAACATGATTCAATTTCTGCACTGCTTCTGGTTGCCCATGTTCACCAAGCTGGGAATCAAGATGGTGGGAAAGTTCATATCCATGGCAGCAGACCCTTTTTTATTGATTAGACAGTTGAAGTGAGAATTTAAAGCACTGTCAAGAGTATCTGGTTTGCAACTCAGGGGACAGTGCTGGTCACTACATACTAGTTGTCCTGTGTGTAACTAGGTATTGGTGAAATTTCAATTGTACTTTTACAGGAAAAATATTACTCAAGGTGTCTGTATCTGTACAAGGCACTGCCAAACACTTGAGGGGAAACTAATATGTAGACCCTAAAAAGTTAAGGATGAAGTATTTGGGCAGATATTTTAAAGTTAGAAGCAGTACTCACTGAAAATAAAGAATTAGCTTGTCAAGAATGAAGAAAAGAGAGGAGCTAAATGAATGGCTATTAACTGGCTACTACTAGTGCTGGTCTCACCACAGCTTCACTCTGCTTGGATGCAATGCTCTTTTCCTTTGTCTCTCACCAGAAACAAAACATTAGTACCAGTCCCAAGATGAGAAGCAGGACACAGCCTGTTTGGGATCTACAGTCTCGTCCCAGGAGATGTAAGGGTCTGTAGGCTTGTTTTAGCCTTTTCCTGGTAGATGCCTTGAATAGCAACCAGACCAATCAGGAACATCAAGCACAGACACTCACTGTCCAACCAGAAACAGTCAGGAATTGGTGCACTCTGCGCCTTCTCTCACCAGGAGTAGAATATAAGTACAAATTGCAAGCTGTCACCTATGAATCAGTTTAGGCTTTCTGGTGATCATCAGTCTCCAGGAAATAATGTCCCTCACCAGGAGAAAACAGAAGCACCATACCTCTCAACTCTGCCGAATTCCTCAGTATTTAATGGTTTTGACGGCAAAATAATGGGATGCCACAAATTTACAAGTGGCCCTTTAATTCTCGATTTTTTTTTTTTTGGTATTTACATTTTAAGTTATGGTTGTTTGTCAGACTTGGATATGAGAACTCAGCCTAATGGCTCCTCAGAAGTAATGGTGCTATTAATTCTTCAACTAGGGTACATTTGTTTATTTATTTATATATTTTTTAATTATTGCTGCTGAATGTGGAAGTAGATACAGTGAATTTGTAGGTTGTGTGTTTCTCTGTCAACTACTGATTAGGGGTGTTTGCGAGCAAATCACAAAATCTTTTTAAGGTAGGAGTCAAGGTAAGCATTTATACCAATATTTATACGTTAGGTTAATAGTTTTCTTAGAAGAACCCTTCACAGTGACATTTTGTAATCCTGCTCATTACACTGACTCCAAGTACCTTAGTGTTTTTTGTTGTTACTGCGCCATTTAGAAGGTGCATTTCATAACCTAGTTTGATGTTTAAAAAGCTTGCCAGTTCCTTGTATTGTATGATTTCCCCAGATTTCAGTGGGATTGTCAATTGGATGGTTAGGAGTATAGGTGCTATGTAACCTCTGTAGTAGGTTGCAAGCATTAAAATAGGAGGCAGATGTCACTCGGCCTTTCAGGATAAAACAGATGAACAGTTGTGTGTTCAGTTCAGGCAGCTTTATTGTATACAAACGCATCAGAATTAAGGCTTAGTAACTTAAACTTATAAACAGATTGATTACTGCAGTCATACATGTTAACACTCTGGCTGTTCTCTCAAAATGGCACTGCTGCCTGCAAGTGCTCTCTATTTATATACATGTGCTGCCACTTTGAAATGCTTAAAGTTACAACTTCCCCCCTGTTTGAGAAATAGGTCATGCACAGTAATAATGACAGCAATCATTGAAATGCAGTTATACAGAACTAATTACAAATGAAACCGTTATGTCCAGGTTGCTGTGTAGTTTACACTAGGTCTGGAAATATGACCTGATCTTGTGACATAAAAACTAGGACTGGGTTTAGTAACGGGCTGTTTTTAATGAATGTTCAACTTCAGGGACATCATCAGGACCGGGAATAGGTACTGAGACATGTTCTTCAACAGGAACATTGTCTGGATTGTTCTGAGATCCAGAGTCTGTATCACAGACACTGGAAGAAGATGCCTTTGATTTCTTCTGTATTCTATACTCTCAAGAGTCTACATAGTAGGATCTCGGCTTGGCACATATACCTCTCACCTCACCAATTCGATCAAAACCTTTAGCCATTTGCATCCTTAATATTTCTCCTTTCAATGGATGAAAAAAATCTGCTTGTTTTCATAGTTGTACGTCTGAAATGAGTGCTTTCTGAATAGTTGGGCTTTGATTGCTCTGGTGTTTTTAGCATTAGGCACCAACAAACTGGAACTAATAGGCAAGGTTCTGGTTTGCCTAGAAAGAAGTCTCTGAGCAGGCGAGCCAAGTAAATTGTCACAGGGTATATTTCTGAGGTTAGGCAAACTCAAGAAAACATCGGTATTGTTACGGTTTGACCTCTCTAGTAATTGCTTTGCACTCTGCACTGCGCGTTCAACTTGGCCATTTGACTGTGGGTACTCAAGACTACTGGTAACATGGATAAAGTCCCATTCTTGCAAATTTCTGAAATAGCTGACTGGTAGACTGGGCACCTTTGTCCGAAATAACTTTGAGGGGAATACCATGAACTGAGAAATGGCATCTCAACTTCGTAATGGCAGTACTGGACATTAGGGTTAGGTAGCAGATCAATCTCGAACCAGTTTAAATAAGTCTACCAACACTAAGCAATGTTGACTGTTCCACTCAAATATGTCAGTGGCTACTGTTGACCAAGGTGTAGTTCCGGAGATCTGGCTTAGCTGAAGTGGCTCTCTTTGTAAATGCGGGTTATTTATATTGCAAACTGAACAAGGTGATAGTACTTTATCGATATCTTTTGATAGAGACCACCAAAATACTAGTCCTCTCACCCTTTTTTTGGTAGATTTGGAACCTGGGTGACCATGATGCAAAATCTAAATGTACTCATGCTGTAAGGAAGTAGGAACAGCAACTTTAGAACCATTGAAAATGATACCATCTTCCATCAACATCTCATCTTTGTAAGGAAAATAAGGTTGCACTTCTGTTGGTACACAAGATTGCTTTTATGGCCATCCAACATTGATAAAGTGGTTGAGCGTTTGCAAAATTGGATCAGTCTTTTTATGAGCTCTTAGCTCATCAAGTCTTGTGGTAGAAAAATTGCACACTTCCATGACATCAAAGTCAAAATTCTCTGCATGAAGTTTTTCTTTGGTATTTCTGGGTGATCTCTGTAAGGTATCAGTCAGATAAAGAAGTTTACCTTTCGTATAGACCATTTTGAAGTTGTACTTCTGTAATCTGAACATCATTCTTTGTAGTCTTTCTTGGAGCTGTATGCATAGACTTCTTTAAAATAGTGACTAGGGGCTGATGATCAGTCTTGATCTGGATAGCTTGGCCATGAATCTAATCCTGGAAATTTGAACATAAGAACACAATTGCCAAAAGTTTTTTCTCAATTTGAGCATATTTCATCTCAGTTTGGGTTAAAGTCCTAGAAAAACCAAACTTTGAAGCATCACAGGAAAGAATCACTAGTTTGTGGATATTGTAATGTCTTAACGTCAGTGGGCTGGCAATTTTCTGTTTAAGGTCATCAAATGCTCTCTGATGGTGTTCCAACTATGATCAGGTGACAATTTTTGTGCATCAGCTCTCTTAAGGGGTCTAATAATTCACTAAGTCTGGTGTAAACCTGTCCAAATAATTAACCATACCAAGAAAACTGTAAAACTTGGACATTGTCTGGAGCTGGCATCTCAAGAATAGCTGTTTGGAAGGATCTGGTTGTAAGCCTGTACTGGTAAATAACTGACCTACATAAGTAACTTCTGGTAGCGTGAATTTACATTTCAGAGGATTGTGCTTTAGATTTACTTCACATGCTCTTTCCAGAACTTTCCTGAGGTTTCTGTCATACTCTGCTTCACCATTGCATCTAACTAGTAAATCATCCACTATTATAGTACATAGATAACCCATAAACATATGTTCCATTGCATGCTGACAGAATTTATTCCAAAAGGCATTTTGAGAAATCTGTATCTACCAAATGGTTTGCTAAAGTAGTCTGTAGTGAAGATTTGCGATCAAGCATTACTTGCCAAAATGAACTCCCTGCATCCAAGAAAAAACAATGGCATTTGGCATGAGGGTAGCAACTTCCTTGACTGTACGCATAGGATGGTGGGGTCTCTTTAATGCTTTGTCTTTTGGTTCATTACATATTCTGGTTTCATCTGAGCTTTTCTTATGAGTGACCACCATGGAAGACACCTATTTAGTTGGTTCTGTAACTGGACAAATGGCACCTTGCTGCACCATCTTATCTAACTGGACTTTAACTCTGTCCTGCGTAGGTATCGGAACTCTTTTTGCTGGTCTGACCACTGGACTAACCTCTGGGTCTAATTTCATGTAGTACACAACTGGAAGTTTATCTAGCTTGTCTTTGAAAACATCAACATACTCTGAGGAAAATAGCATTGGTTAAACTGGAACTAGGACATGTGATTACATGATGGACGACTTTGGTGAAGGAAAGCAGTTTCATTCTTAAACTGTCTCTGAGACCTGATAATGACTGTACAGGTCTTCTGACTACATAAAATTGCAAGCTGTAACTGTTCCCAGATGAATAGCATTAAAGCAGTACTGCACCTTTGGTTTGAATCTGTTAACCTCCATAAGCAACAAGCTTTGCACAGTTGGCCAAATTAAGTTGTTCAGCAGCTCTTACTCTAGCAAGTGTTCTGCCGACATAGCATTACACTTAGAACCAGTGGCTGCTTTGAGCTCTGTGGGTTTACCATTGATCAGTACAGTACAAAACACTTTATTTTTGCCAACAAATCCACTGAATTAAGATTTTCACCAACCACTGATATAATATCCATATAGAAAGTAGAGTTGCAGCTTTCTGTATGATCATCTTGCTTTTTTGAGTGACCTTTCTTAATTGAATGAGGATTGCTTGATTTACAAAGCTTTTGAAAGTGGTTCCACTTTTTACACTTGGGCATTGCTGACCAAATGCTAAACATTTTTCTCTTTTGGACTTGTGATTGGCACCACAGTTACAACAGTTAAGAATGAGACTTGACTTTGGATGTCCTTCAAGAATGCAACTGCAGTCATAACATATGGGTTGTCCTGCCTCAGGCAGCCCTCGGTCGGCCGGATTCCAAAGTCTGGGTCCGACGTCGGCTGATGTCGCATTTCTCTCCGACGTCAGTGTGGCTGGAGTACATAAGCATCAGCCGACGCCATTTTCTTCAGTCTTTCTTGCCACGCGGTGCCCAAAGCAGAAGCAGTTCGCAGGTGCCGGTCGGTCAGCTCCTATACTCTTCGAATCCGAAGTCATCAAAAAAGCTAAGTACCCCGTTGGGGACCTTTTCTTGCCTCAGCCGATGTCAGAATTTACTGAAAAAGTTAATAATTGTCTGTCTTGTGGTAAACAAATACCTCATAAAGATTTCCACTCTTACTGTCTTCCTTGCCTTGGCCCAGACCACGACGTCTCGGCCTGTGTCGCCTGTGCTCGCTTCAACAAGCGCACTCTCAGGCGCCGGGCGAAGTTCGCTGAAGACTAATTTGCGTATACAATGCCGTCGGAGCTTCCGACATCGCAAACGCCCAAGAAACGAAAAGACCGGGACCGACATCCTCGGCCCGCGTCTACCACCGACTCCACGCCAAAACCTACCGCAAGTGCTCTGGTTCCCTCTGAGACGGTTATTCCACCGCTCCGAACCGAAGACACCGCAATACCGACAACTCCGATACCAGATACCACTCCGACGCCAGTTATAGATTTTCCTCCGGATACTGAAACCGAGGAAATGCCAGAGACCATTGCTGTAGATAAAGTCACTCCTGCACGTGGAGCTGCCAGGCCTCCTATGGCCATGTCTATTAAGGCCTACACTCGGGCTAAGGCAGCCAGCAAGACTAAGCACCTTACAACAAAAAACGTGCCTCAAACTACTCCTGAAAACAAAGGGGAAAGACTGTTACATACCTTGGACATTCACAGACAACTTCGCTACTACCTGGATAGAACCAAGACCAGTAGGAAGTCTGATCAACTTTTTGTAGCTTACGCCCCTGGAGTACAAGGGAAAGCAATTTCAAAACAGATTATTTCAAAATGGATTGGACATTGCATCAAATTTTGTTATTCCTTCCATGAGTAGACTGTTCCAGTCAATGTCAGACCACAATCCACCAGAGCTACAGCCACCTCTACAGCATTCTTAAGAGGGGTGCCTACAAAGGACATTCTAGAAGCTGCTACATGGAGCTCCGTGCATACATTCTCCAAACACTACAATCTCCCTCTATACTCCAGATCCAGAGCAGGCTTTGCTTCGGCAGTCCTGCAGGGTTTGATTGCCACACCATCTCTTTCCTAGAGCATTCCTCCTCCCCCAGCTAAGCTATGGTATTCTACCCATATGTTATGACTGCAGTTGCATTCTTGAAGGACATAGTACAGTTTTGTACCTACCATAAATGTAGATGTCCGATAGATATGCAACTGCAGTCGGATTTTCCCTCCCTCCATACCCCTCTATGCCTTGGGTCCACTCCTATCCCTGTTCCTCTTAGCTGGGGATATCTGTTATGGTGTATCTGTTTATTGCTTATTTATTTGTTTGGAATCCTGTTTTTTCCTTCCAATTTGATTACAGCCTTCCTTGGAGGGCACCTGGCATCTGGGGCAAGAAACACTGAAGAAGATGGTGTCGGCTGATGCTTATGTACTCCAGTCGCACTGACGTCGGAGAGAAATGTGACATCAGCCAACATCGGACCCAGACTTTGGAATCTGGCCGACCGAGGGCTGCCTGAGGCAGGACAACCCATATGTTATGACTGCAGTTGCATATCTATCGGACATCTACATTTATGGTAGGTACAAAACTGTACTTTTTGCTGACTCACCCTTATGCTGCACTGAGCATGTCTATTTTACTGAGCTAGTCTTTGAACTTGCTAGAAAGGTACGGGCTGTCCCTGGATATCCTGCACAAGCTGCAGCTACCATGTGCTTGAGCCTGTTTCTGTTAGCCACATGCTGTATGCTGTCTTACGTCTGCTCAAGAGGCTGTTGAAACCAGGCTATCACATGCAAGTGTATTTGTGTGCCTTTCTGTAAGTTCGTGTATCTGACAAATCTCTGTGGCTTTGCTCAACTTTAAATCAGTCTCTTGCAGCAGCATTATTAACACCACACACAAGCCTGTCTTATCAACTCTTCTTTCAAATCACCAAATCTGCACGTTTTAACTTTGTTGCTCAAGTCAGTAATGTAAACTGCAAAAGTTTATCCTGGCTTTTTTGTCTCTCGTATAAAAAGTGCCTCTCCAATGTAACATTTGTCTGGGTGTTAAATTTCTCTAAATTTACATTTCAAGCACTTGGGGTCTCTCTTTGATTCAGCTTGTACAACAGTGTGGTGATTTTCCCCTTCTCCTGCATATACTGCTGGTGCATACACAAATGAACTCTCTCTTTCAATGGCTTCTGACTCCGGTAGATTAAGGAGTATAAATGTGCGTGCATCTTTTTTAGAAAAAGCTGCTTGTATGAAAATATCATATTCCTGCCCAAATACTCTCCGATTCTATGCAACGTTATGATCAAACGCAACTGGAATGCCTCTGCTATGCCATGCCAGCACATAGTTATAAAGGAATGATGTACGAGCACACACACATATTCACCAGAAATTTATGCCAGAACTTGTAAGTATGCTCAACAGCACAGTAGACTCTCTGAAATAACTGCACTTTGTAAAATAAGTTTCCGTAGCACAAGAACACTTTGACATCACTGTACTTTGCAAAACCATAAGAAACACTGCGAAATGGCTGCACTTTGCAAATAAACACAGCACAAGAGCCTTCTCTAAATGGCTGTACTTTGTGAAATAATTTTGTACCATGTAGGAAACACTTTGAAATGACTGCACTTTGCAAATAAAGCACAAGAAACATTTCAAAATGACTGTATTCTGGCTACACTTAGCAAAATAACTGTACTTTGCATACAGTAAACTCTTCAAAATAATTGTACAGTAATAAAGCACACACTGCAAACACTTTGCACACTCAGATACTGCAAACAACTCTAGTTATCCTCTGAATAGCTTTAGTCAATGTGAAATAGTAGCGCATAGCAAAAAACAGTCGTTTACTAGAAAAATGCAGCTGCTTTGCTTTTCCTGCTGCTTTGCCCTTTTATTGTACTCGCTATTCTAATTTGACTTTTATCATGCTCGTTATACTTTCCTTGTGCCCGTTTTACTTCTAACATGCTTGTTATGCAAATTAGAAGTAGTTTAGAATGTATTCATAAACGTTTTGCATAACTTTATCAAGTATCATGGTTTTGAACATTTCGCTTAATAATGCATTTTGTGCTTTTCGTTTAATACTGAGTTTTGTGCTTTGCAAATGCTTCATATCATTTCCTTTATAAAACAAGTCATTTATGTGCGTTTTCTCATTACCTGAAATCTGTTTCTGACCTTTCTTGATCGTTTGAGCACTGTATCACTCAACCTGCTCACTATACCTCAGCCGTTAACTGTACACCTCATGACTTGAAGTTTCACTCTTGATTGCACTTTCTGACTCCATGTCGCTTGTCTGGTCAGGATAAAATAGACGAACAGTTGTGGGTTCAGTTCAAGCAGCTTTATTATATACAGACACATCAGGATTGAGGCTTAGTAACAAACTTTAAACTTATAAACAGATTGACTACTGCACTCATGTTAAAACACTGGATGTTCTCTCAAAATAACACTGCTGCCTGCAAGTGCTCTCTGTTTATATGCATGTGCCCTCACTTTGAAATGCTGAAAGTTACAACACACACACATACACACACACACATACACACACACACATACACACACACACATACACACACACACACACACACACACACACACTGTTCTACAGATGTCATGTGAAATAAGTTAAGACAATCTTAATGTGGCTAGAGTTCTTTGGTGTCCTTTTTTCCCCTACACTGATTTTCTCTTCCACTATGCTGCATGAATTGTGACATCCCAAATGTTCAGTTCTAGGTCCTCTTTCTTTTGAGCATAAGCACAGCACACCATTTTGTGCATGCTGTCAGCAAGGGGGGGCATGCATGGTGCCAGTTTAGTTTTTGATATAAGCAAGATTTTAGAAGGGTTGATTTATCATCATGTTCTTCCCAGGGAATATTTTCTCCCAACAAAATCATCCTTTCCCTTGTCATTTATGTAATGAAGTCACCCCTAGGCTACCTAAGAAAAACTAGCTATCCATGGGAAAATTAATTTGACTGCAACATTGCAACTGTGTGTCAGTAAAATGAGGATCTTAAAGTGAAGTTAACAGAGGTTTAGACACTACTTCTGTCACCGCTATAGAACTTTAATTTTATTAGAGCTGGAACCTGGAGGGGAAAAATAAGCTGAAACAAGTTGATATTTGGTAACCAAAGGTAATCTAGTACCTGATGACTATTTATTGGCATACTAATGTGTAGAGCTCTTGTTGCATCTTCATTGCAAAACTGTTTTCCACACAAACTGAATTAATTGTCTGTGAAGTACAGATACAAAGGTTTTAAACTGCAATAAGCAACTAACAGTTTGTTTACGGAAATAGAGACCATGAGATGGTTCTTTTATTAATAGCAATGAGGAATTTGTCTCTTGCGGTCATGTAACTGCAGTAACATGGTGACTTAGAATAGATCCAGTACTAGTTTTATTATGGTCTGCTTTCACACTAAGATTTTACTTACGTGGTTTACAGATTATTTTCTTTTAGAGTGGCTGCAGATATGCTTGGAAACTGATGAACTGCCACTAAAAAGTGCCGGCATTCATTTTTTAAAGGATTTATGACATTGTACACTGCTATGATAATAACTGGGATGGTCTTTAGGAAATGTGCTATGCTCATTTGTTGGTGAATGTAGTTTCGTAACAGTCTCACCTTCTTCCTTTGCAGTTGGTTTGCCGTTAGATCAGCACCTACTCTACTTCTGAACTGTCCCTTAATTTTACTCAAATTTTATCTCTGTCCCGGTTAATCCTGTTTAAAATTGGTGACTTGTGGAGAAACAATGGTGAATAAATCTTAATAAGTAATGACAATAATTTGAGTTATAGACACTTATTTCAGAAAACGTATATTCACATTCTGCAAATATCTCAAGTTAATTGTGCTAGTATTTTAAAAGTGTCCTCGATCATACATCTCAATCTCTTAGAGCAAGAAATGTGGGCAAAGCGAAAACTAATGTGGGACAAAGGCCCTAAAAAAAGGGACAGACAGATTTTAAATATTACTGCTGCAAACTCAGATAGTTGCTAGAATGACAGGTTTAGAATTATTGTGTATTTTCTGAGGGATAATGAGTCTGAAATTCAAATGTCTGCCATTATTCATTTAGTGACTTTAATCTTCATGTTGGTATCTCACAAGTCCATTGAAGTTGGTGGCTTTACATGATTATATATTCAAATTTTATTTAGCAACCCGATTTTTGGCCAGTTGTACCTACTTTTCATGGGCCTTTGTCCAGATTTTTGACTATTCCAAGTTGAACACTATGAGAGGCATTAAACCCAAGATGACTACTGAGAGACAGAATGTGGGCTCTCCAATAACTGGTGGTCCTGCAATAATATATGTTTAAAGGTAAGATGAAAAAACGTGTTAATATCCTAAGCACTGCAGTGTGCACTAAGCAGTTTAATGCAAAAATGGGGTAACTTAAGATTTAGCTGTCTAAGTGGAGAGCCACTAATTTTAAAAGAGCAAGTCAGATTAAAAGGAAGTGGGCACTTTTGTATTATTGTTCTATGGAATACAGTGGGATGGCCAATAAATGTAAATAGTTGAAGGGGACTGATTTCACAAAATGATAATTTTAAATTTACTCGCAAATGCCAGTGAAAGGGGAGAGGAAATGAGATAAAGGGGCAGGCAACTAGAAAGGAAGTTGTGTTTAAGAACACAACAGCAACAGGGTGGGAGGATGGGGAATAAAAATTGTGATGCTCACAAGAAACACAGGTGTGATCTGTTTCCAGGTTTTAATATGCAATTAAAAGAAGATTACAAGTAAAACACAGTGTAAAGAAAACAAATCACAATATACAAAATAGAAGAAAGCAAAAGCAAAATAACCTTTCCCTCATAAGTTGATGTTGATAGGTGATCTTTTCCAGTAAAGTTCCTGTGGTTCTTTAACTTGTGTGAATTACTCAATTCTGGTCTGGCTTATTCCTCTGTTAAGTCCCACCTATCAGCTTGTCTGCCTTC
>NC_056746.1:450945712-451010712 GCF_019279795.1 Protopterus annectens | reverse complement strand
TCTTTGAAATTGTTAAGAATTAATATAGTTAATCCTACAGCCATCTTAACGCACATTTTAAGTTAATACTGTCATTAATGCCAGGAGGAGAGTCAGCACCTAATAGTAACTGCCAGCGAAGTTCCTTCAGTTCCAGGTAGTTATTAATGTCTCCTATGAAGGGTTCTAATTGTTCCAAAACCGCAAAAGTGAATGAGTTAAAGTTAGCACATGTGGAACAGTGTTTTCCTAAAGCATTGGAGGTGTCAGCAGATCTGACCGCCGCACAGTGTTCCTTGATGCGGTCAGATAATTTGCGAGTAGTTTTGCCGATGTAGAAAGCGGAACATGAGGAACATAAGGCAGCATAAACAACATTTGTAGAGTGGCAAAAGAAATGTTTAGAGTGTTTTACTGTGAAATTACAGTGTGGGAAGGCCACTGTTAGTCCCGTATGAATGTACTGACAAGAGACACAATTGTTGCATTTAAACATGCCAGGAGGAGCAGGCGGATTTGTGCTGGTTGTAATACTGAAGAAAGCTGCATCTCTGTTCTCGAATCTGGTGCGTAGAGTCCGTGTTCTTTTGTACGAAAACATAGGGGTAGTGCCTAGTACATGAATAAGGTCTTTGTTTGTTGAGACAATATTCCAGTTCTTAGTTATGACTTCCCTGATGCCTTGCATATCTCGAGAAATTGGCAGTGGAAAGCTGCAGCATCTGTCAGAGGAAACCAACGTAGTGGGAGGTTTGGGAATGAAACCATGTTTGAGGATTGGTTTGTAGAGCGTATGTCTGGCCTCAGAAATTTCTTTAACAATTTTATTTACCAAATGCAGAGGGTAATTCCTCTGTATGAACAAATGTTTTAAAAAAACAGATTCAGTAATGAACGTTGAATCTTCACTAGTGAGGCGAGAAAGTCTAATAAACTGACTTTTAATGACATTGGATTTCATGAAGAATGGATGTGCACTGTTGAAATCCAAAAAGTTGTTTCGATAAGTGTCTTTCCTGTGGATAGTTTTATCAAGTGATATCCGAGTGTCCAGAAAGGAGACAGAGTTTCCCATGTCAGAAACTTGAAAAGACAAGAAGTCTAAACTGTTAGTTAAGTCACGTATGAAGTTATCTAGGTCCTGTTGTGACCCTTTCCATACAAAAAACACATCGTCTATGTATCTGCGATAGAGAAGTACATTTTGAAAACCTGGAACGAACAAGAGATTATCATTTTCCCAATTACTTAGCACAATATTGGCATATGCAGGGGCCATTTTGGACCCCATAGCTACTCCTTTGATTTGTTGAAAAATGTTATTGTTAAAAAAGAAAAAGTTGTTGTGTAAAACAATGGAAGTCAAACGTAGAACCATTTGGATTTTGTCCTCTGTAAAGTGTGCTACATTTTTCAAGTATTTCTTGACACTTTCTGTACCTTTATCATGGGGTATGTTCGTGTAAAGTGCCACCACATCTAAGGACACTAGAATACATTCCTCAGCGTTGCAATTGAGTAGGAATAGTTCGTTCAGGAATGCCCACGAGTCACGTAAATAAAACTTAGCTTTTTGCATGATAGGGTTGAGCATTAGGTCGACAAACTCAGAAATTTTTTCTGTCTTGGTCCTTCTATTTGAAATTATGTGACGGAACGGAGGTTGAGATGCATTCTTATGTATCTTCGGAATACCGAAGAGTTTGCCTAAGGAAGGGTGATTAATAAGCATGAAGTAGTATTCATCTGTGGTAATGGCTTTGCTTAGTTTCAGTTCAGACAAGCTGATGTCAATCTGGTCGAAACATTCGTTAACAAACTCTAGTGATACCGATTTAAAGTAGTCACTGTTGTGCAAATCATTTTCGATTGCTGCAATGTATTCAGTTTGCTCCATGAGAACGGTGCCTGTGCCTTTGTCTGCACGCATAATTCTTAAAGATCTGTCGTTCTGTAACTCAAGCATAGCCTTCTTTTCTGTGGCGGATAAGTTGAACCATTTAAAAGATGGGTTAGAGTTTATTAAATTTCTGATGTCTGCTTCACATACTGTTAGGAACGTACGAAGGGAATTAAGTATTGGATTGTACAAGCTTTTTTTCTTCAAGGGGGCATGTGTGAAACCAGAGGAGGTGTCAGAGTCTGAGTCATTATCTTGGCTGTTGTTACATAAAACTTTCAGGTTGAGTTTACGGACAAACAGCCGTAGATCTAGTAATACATCCTGTGGAACTGCTCGTTGTGCTGGGATGAATGTAAACCCTTTGTTTAATACGCTGATGTGTTCTTTTGTATGGATTTTATTACATGCAGATAAATGGCCTGGCATCAATGACAGGACTTCCATCATTCCTGCCTTAAAATTAAAGGCCCTTGAAAGGAACAAAATAGTATAAAGGAAAATGTCTTGATGGATGCATTAGCAATTTATTAACAATTTCTCAACAATTTTTCTTAAAGTACAAACAGCTGAATTCAGTTGAATGTTTTTTAGAACTGCTTATTTTTGATTTTAATTTAAAAGTATGTTTTCAACATATTGCACTTTTAACACACATTTAAGGGCAGAAATAGAGACTGAAGGGTCTGATGACGTTTACACTGTTTAAACAAAAGCGCTTGCGATCTGTGTTCTACTTATTTTTATTTACATTAAAACTTGGTTTTTACATCGAGCTTCGAGTTTGGTGCTTGTTGGAACTCTATCTGCCAGTTTGTTTATAGTTTCATGTCAGATAAGGGCATTTGAGATCATTCACTTCTAGTACACTTCAGTGTTAGAGGTTTTAGAAGTATTGTTTGCTTTAAAAGACTTTATCAGCTCACTGCTGCCTGTAGAGGGGATCGATAAAGTCTAGGCACAGTACCTGAGAAAGTAGGAAAGGGTACAGTCTTTGCATTTATACGGTCAAACCTTAAAGATTTGTGACTGGGTCGTACAGAGGAACCTAATTGTTAAAGCAGTTTTCTGTCTATGGCAAATCATTTTTGACAGCAGGCGCACTGAGGAGGAAAATTTCAGTATGCTACAAGCTGAAATGAATGTGTACAGTGCTCAAGTCCATAATCCAGTAATGGATTATCTTCGTTTTTTTGCTTTGCTAGAGAATGCACAGCTTTTTAAGTTCCACTTAACCATAGAGCAGACATAAAGGACATTAGAAGCTTTTGGTTTCCATTTGGATCAGGATTTTTCATGCTTCAACTGAAAGCAGTTTGGAACGAATCTCATCTGATCATTGTTGCACCAAAATGGTAAAGAAGGGCATACGTGTCAGTTGTGTTTTTATGATATTTGACCTTCCATGGAACTTGCCTCTTCTCTAAGGTTTGTTTTGGCAAGGGGGTCTGCCTTGCAACTCTACAGTCTCTAACTGTCAACTTACTTCCTAATCAGACCTATCTGAACACATTGCAAATGGATACAAAGGCCCTTGAAAAATAGGTACATAAAGTAAAAAAAAAAAAAGAAAAAAAAAATCTTTACATCTGATTAGCATACGATTTGAATATCAGATATCATTAACTTCCTGCAGGAATGTGGGATGCTACTCAGAAACATTTAAAAAAGCAGTGTGACAAATATGATGGAAAAAATATAAGCATATTATGAAGGAGACTGTGTTTTAAAAATTTACGCTCAAGGGCTTTTATTGTTAAGATACGTATCCTGTTTCTTAGAATTATTGTGCCACTGGTATGTTAGTCATGTCTTTGTTTTTTAATAGAACGCCTTAAAATCACATAATTTGATTCAGAAAATTCTGTGCATCGGTGAAGCATGCCTGAAAATAGGAACATATCTCCAAAAGTAGGCACATCATGTGCACAGGGAAAATCAACCCTGAAAATTTGAGCATTCCTCCAAAATAGCGACATTTGAGAGGTCTACCACTAATAGCCAATATGACTTTTTTATACAAAGGAATGTTACAGGTCTTGAAAGAAGCAAGGAAAACTGTTGTAAGGAACTCTTACCTCAAAGTGGAATTTTTTCAGTATGAACAGCAGAACAAGAAGAAGCCTCATTTTCAATACTTCCCTTTTGTCCTGGAGTATAAGCATATCTGTAAGAGTCAGAAACTCCCAATCTCTATCAAAATACCGGTCAATTTTTTTTCAACATATTTGCCTTTCCCAGCACCTCATTTATCTGTAGTACTGGTAAAACATGCAAGTATATTAAATTTTAGGCTGCCAGGAAGGAACATTTCATTAGTATGGTACTGACTTCAGAACAATTAACTCTACCTACTTTGAACCCATATTGATGGACTTTTTCTGGCAGCTGTTTCGTCTCCTGATTTCTGTATTAGAAGCCATATGTTCCTAACTGTGTCTTTTTATTCCCCCAAAAGGACATGTTTTCTAATCTTTCTTTTATGCCTTTAAGTGGTATGTGAGAAGTTGTTTTTGGTATGGCTTCCTGCCTGTTTTAGAACAGAAGCTGTTTTTTTATACCCAGCTACCCAAGTTGGTGGTGGCTGTAAAAGATCCCACTGCACATATTCAAAAAAAGCATATGAGAACCTTCCTGGTGTCCTTACCAAAGTTCCCTTAGTCATTAGGAATACCAACTCTTACCTGAAAAGATGACTCATGCCTGGTGGGACTAAACTGGTCAAATTAGTAAATAAATAAAAATAATGAAGGCTACCATTACTGGCTTGGCATGCCTACTTTGGTGCCATGCAAACTGCTGCTTATATGGTGGTAATCAGCTAAGTGGTACCACCTCCAGGATGTGTGAGCCAGCGTTAGCCCCTCAGTCCCCCCCCCTCAACCTGGCTCTTGGAATAACTAGAAATGCTTTTCAGATTTGGAGTTGTAGTCAGGCCTTTGTCATCTGCACCGCATAAGAGATGGTATACATTATATTTTAATATATTTAACTTCCTACAGCATTTGCAGTCTATTTAGCCATAGCCCACATTCCAAAAAAGACTACTGTGGGATACCTCTCCTTTTCAAGTGAATTGTATGTTCCGCAGTGGAAGAAATTAAGTCTCAATTTGACTCTTGCTTTGAATGTGCTAGAGCATGACAGATGCCATTACTGACAAGCATGATGTTAACAAATAGTTGAGATGAATTACTGGGTAGTTCTGGGAACACTTGGACAGACGTACAGAACAGAGAACAATAAGAGTAAGTTTGCCTAAACTGCTGAAATGCGTCTCTCAAAGGTCTGTCTTTAACATATGTTCTCCATTGTACTATATAGCCGCTGTTTTGTGCACATACATACGTAGGTGTTTTGTCTGTGCACATACATATGCAGGTGTTTTGTGTCTGCCCATATATACATGTGTTTTGTGTGTGTTTATGTATATATATATATGGAGAGAGAGAGTTTGTAGACTTATGCAACACGTTTGCACATTCTACAAATATGTCAATGTGCACATATTTTGTTTGCATGACAGCCCTTAAAATTTCTTATACTTCAGTTTTATTATGCTAGTTTTTGATTTCCATTATCCTTCATTTTAGCATTTATTATTTCAGGAGTTTGTATTGTAACAATTTCCCCCAACTTTTCAGAATCAACTGCCCTTTAAATGGCAAATTTAATTTTACGACAAGTATCTTTAGCATATTCTAACGCTACATCCAAGGCTTGTGAGGAAAGAGATTAATTTGTCTATCAGCTCCTTTTGTGCTTATGCCCCTTCTCAGTTCTGTTGACACTGCTTCACACACATGCTGGATGTTCTTCAAAAGAATACAATGGTAACTGACTGCAAACCCACTAGTTAAAGGTCAGCTGTTCCACACATCAACTACAGTTTCTCCACAGTTTTAAAACCAGTTTAATTTTTAAATGTGGCATGTGTTGACTTCGGCACATGTTGTTTTTATAGTCTTTGACACTTGAATGAGCATGACCTTTGGTTTGTTATGGATTTTTTCTTTTCTGCTAACAAGAGCTTGCAAGGCAGTATGTTTACATTTGTATTGCATGTTTTGCGGAACTGTATATAGTTTCTTGTGTCAGTTTCTGCTGTGGAAATGCAATATTTTATATCAGAATAGAAAGCTGCTGTTGAAAGTGTTTTCACTGCTAAATTATAAGATCTGGATTATTATACGATTTTTAGCATTCAAACTGATTTTGAGTAGCAGTGTTTTTTGTTAATGTTTTGAGATTGCTAGTTTGAGTTTTTGGTATGTTAGATATGAAGTGCCTCAATGAATGAAGGCAGATTTACATCAGCCATTTGTTTTTACTGTGCTCCTATACAGTGAGGTCCAGATGTTCTGTAGACATTTCCATGAATACTACTAAAGTTAAACTTATTCTTTGTTGGTGAGTTCATTGAATTTAGATGCGTTTGTTAGTAGGCCAAGAGCTGGCATCACCTTTACGTTTCATATTCCCCACATTTGTTCCACTTCCATTTTAACTTCGAGTGTCTGAAATGTATTAGGACTGTGTCACTGGTCTCCTTTCATTGTTTTTGCATTGCTAGAGTCAACTGATTGTGCTCATTGTTGTATATAGAACTATACACATTCTGTCATTGTAATTTAGGTATTGGTTATTTATATGTATTTAAGATTTAAGACCTCTAGGATCCTCCCTGTGAATTTGTTTCAAGGTGGCCAGCCAGTAAAAATGTACCTTGTAATTCACCTGCGTCAATAAACAGTTGTACGTATTTGCCCTTTGGACTACTGTACTTTGGCCATTTTGGAAAAGAGGTGTTAATTTTTAAGGTAGAATTTTTACTAAGGTATTTTCCCATGGCCTGAGCTGTGTATTCTCTTCTCTATAAATATATATTGTGTGTGTGTGTGTGTGTGTGTGTGTGTATGTATGTATGATATATATATATATATATATATATATATATATATATATATATATATCCTCACACACACACACACATACACACCTTACTTTCACTGATGTTGGCAGGAGGTTTATAGCATTTTGAGTCACCCAGCCCTTGAATGATTGATTTTTTTTTTTTTTTTTTTTGTTACCCCTTTGACTCCCATTATTTCTTTCCTTCTCTCTCCAGAATACTTAAATCTTACTTTTAATTTAATCTATTTTATCATATTGCATGGTCTACTGCTCTGTGTGTCGAATTGTCTGACACTGCTCCTCTCTGGTTCTGTTTTACCTGAAGACTGGAATCAAGCCATTAACGCCAGGGATGTCACTTTTTCAGATACTAAGATTGTTGGTGCTTGCTGCTAATAATTTTTAATTTTGCTGTTTTTTTTCCCTGTACTAGAAGAAGGGAAAACTGCACTGTTCTAGTTGTCTGCTGGAAGCTGATATGCTCTGTGTTCCATTAGCTAATTGCTTTCTGTTTGTGTGTGTGTGCACACGTATGTATATATATAGTCTATATTATTTCCTCGAAGAGGTGTTCCATCGAATGCCTCTTCATCAACCCTTAAACTGCAAACTTTCAAAATATCGAACCTCCACATAACTGATTTCTTTCCTTTGGAAAGAAATCGCTTGCCCTACAAACACCGACAAATAACCACAAACACTACAAAGTGGAGGGCTGTGCCCCCCCCAACTAAATATACCAACTCCGAGATCGCACTACAGCATGGAAAATGGCAAACTGACGAGGATGGCTAAGCGATTTCTTTGCCAAGGAAAGAAATTGCTTATATGGACATTCAGTGTTTTCAAATTTCGCAGTTTCAGGTTTGATGATTCGAGGAAATAATAGAAACCCTATATATATATTTTTTTTACATGTTTGTATATGTATAGATAGTTATATGTTTGTATATACGTACCGATTTATATGCCTGTGTGTGTTAACTTCATGTCCTTTACAGAAAAACAAATCAAAATGGAAATTTTTTTGTAACTGTATATGTGCGTATACACGCGCACACAAAATATATATATATATATATATATATATATATGTATATATATAGATATATCTGTGTGTATAAAAAATGTTTGAAGCATGTAGAATACTGTATGTGGGATGCAGCACTTGGTTTAAATGCACATCTGACTGTGTGTGTGTACATGTAAACACAGTTAAGTACTTCTGATTTCCTTTTCTTAATATTTTTAACGCATGAGGACATAGTAAAAGTACATTGAAGTAAATTCAGCTGTATATTGTGGTTACCATCAGTGGTCACGTCATTTCCTTTGTGGACTACAGAATGCTCATGCAGTCTTAATGTAAGGACTGACTCAGTCAGTGGGAATCTTTTACCATGGATCTGCGTGTACCAGATATGCATTTCCCTCTGGGAGGATGGCACAAACAAGTATAAAAGACCTTTTTTATGAGCATTGTCAGTGTACCTAGTTGATAGGGTTGTCACTTGTCTCTCTTTCTGCAGTTCTGTTCTGTGTGTGGAAAGAGGGGGCTTGAAAATTTTAAATGTGTTGATGTTTAACAAGAAAAAATATTTTCTGGCTTTTCTCTAAATGTCTCAGAAATCTTTGATACTACATTTTTTTAAACACCTTTATTGAATTATTGCTCGTAACATAGGCAAATTTACATTCATATAAAAGTAATCAAACTATATTGACATAACAAATAATGTTTTGTAGTTCTATCTCACCTTCATTCTTATATATGGGTTCAGAGCCGATTACAAATCTCAAAGTCTCTCAGTTGGCTCATGGCAAGGTAGATATCCCATAGTGCACTTGTAAGAATCCCCAGATCTCGTTTGCCGCGTCTACGAGTTCAGAAGTGCTCTCTTTCTTGGCCATGGCCAAGTTGGATTTTCTTCATTATTCTTGCTTATAATGATCGTTTTTTGATAGTAGTAGTAGTTTAGTATAAATAGCTTAGTAGTTAATATAGGTAGTAAATTAGTGGTGTGTTTTCTGACAATGTGCAAAGTTGTTGTTGAAAACTTGTTGGCTGTTGCTTCTGCAGGCCTTTTTTCTCTCTAAGTGGTATCCTTCCTTGGTGTGCTAGTTTTTTGTTATATTTTTATATCTCTTAGCTTAGGTCCATGTTTGGGTTCGGACCTTTTTATAATCTTGTGTTTTTGACTAGAATAGTAGTATACAGTTAATAGCTGTGTGCAGTGTTCCTTTATTAATTCTTATTAGCTACAACTAGTTAGTAGTGTTGAATTTTTGCAAATTCTTGATGTAGCTTCTTCTCTGTCCATTTAGGTCCATTTAAGTTGGAGGACCTAGTCCTCTCATAACCTTTTTTTTCTAGTGTGTTATTTCCTCAGCAGGGCAAGGCCCATTTAAGTTAGGGGACCTAGTCTTCTGTTCCTTTTGCTCCTCTTGTGTGTTCTTGAGCAGGGCAAGGGCCCGTTTAAGTTAGAGGACCTTGTCCTCTCTTCCTGCTTTTTCCTCCTGTGTTTGTCAGTATGTCTAAGAATTCAAAGGATCATAAACCTTCGGGTTTTAAAAAGTGCCTCAAATGCTCTCAAAAAATGTTATTGACTGGCGGGCATAGTAATTGTGTTTACTGCCTAGGAGCCATACATCTTCAGGAGACATGTTCTTTTTGTCACTCCTTCAGTTCTCGGGTTCTCCAGGAAAGGAGGAAGAAATTGATCCTGAAAGGTCTTCTTAAAACTTCCTTTGAGGAGGGTTAAGCCAGCTCTTCATCGCATTCCAGGTCTACCTCTTCTAAAAAAAAAAGAGAAGGTCAAGTCGGCCAAGAGACAATCTTCCACACAGACTATTTTATCTGGACCTCCACAAAAAAATTTAAAAATTGGACAAACCTACCTCTTCGGCTCCACTGTCCTCTGAGCTGGTCGAGGTTATCGACATCGACACTCCGGTATCGTCTCCAAGTTTTTCGGAGCAGACTACTGAATACTTACCTCTGAGCTGGTCTAGAGATTTATTACCAGTCTCCCCAACTCTCAGATCTCCAATTGTGCAGTGATCTAGATCCCATATCTTGTCTTCCAGATCCTCCAAGAGTCTTTCTGAATAGGATGTAGAGCGAGTAGGGCTTAGACTCTTGAAGTCATCGGCGCTAGCTAATTTATTGCCGGCTGCGACCCAATTAGTTCTGGAACTGTCTAAGGCCATACTCTCTGCTTCCGTTCCTCCTCCGAGTCATGTTGGTCCCTCGGAGCCAGAGCTATCGGGGCCACTTGTTGTGGAGCCGTCGGTTCCGGCACCTCTTTTGTCTGTCTCGGAGCTGAGTTTTGCTGCGACACCTTCAGCGCCGTCCTTGGTGTCTAGGAGCCGAAGCTCACCAGTCTGCGGTCGCTTGGACCCAAACTTCCTTGGTTCTGAGCCTACCTCTCGGTGTGTCAGCTCGGTTGAGCTCCGATCCTACATCTGTCTCTGAGCCGATGGTTTTGGAGCTGAGGGCTACTTCCGCTTCCTCAGAACTGGGGGTGTCCTTGGAGCCAGAGAGAGTTCTGCCTTCGAGATGATGAGCGTGCTGTCTAGGTCTTCAGCTCCACAGAAGGGTACCGATGCTCTTCCCCATCAAGCTCCGACCTCTGTCTCAGCACCATCTCTCTCTTGACAGCGGAGACCTGCAGCCTCAGGAGCCCCCATCGGGTGGCCCCTAGTCTTCCGAGACCTCTCCAGAATACCCTTCAGAGGAGTCTCCTCAGAAGAGAACTTGCAAGAGGAAGCATGTAGATTCCCCTGATGAGTCCATCACCTCTGACACTGACCTTGAGGAGTCAGAAAGGGTCCCTTAGGTCATCCTCTGATATCTCCTTCGTAGATCTCTTACAGATCCCAAAACAGAGAGGCAGCTGGCCCACTGTCATCCCTTCTGATGAGGAGTCAGTGTACCTGAAGGCTTTCGGGTCTCAACCTTCAGCTTCTTGGGTGACTCCACCTTTCGATGAGCTCTTAGATTTAGTCAGTCGAAAGATGTGGGGAAACTCCTGATGCCGTGGAACCAGTCCTCAGAAGGCCTAACAAATTTCTTTCAGCCCCCAAAGAGTTTTTGACTAAAGGTATGCCTGTAGATGCCATGGTGGTGGCAGCAGCCACAAAGAAGGAACTAGTGGAAACTTCCTCATCTGTCCATCCACCGAACAAGGAGTCTCGAACGATGGATAGATACGGGAAGTGTATCTTCTCTTCAGCGGCTTTTACACTCAGATCGCTGAATTACCTCATCCATTTTACTAGGTTTCAAAGAGATCTAAAGGAGCTAGGAGATGCTCTCCAAGGTACTGTAGCTGAAGGAGTCCTGGAGAAAGTTACTGCTCAGTTGTCTACCTTAAATTCCATTGTTACATCCTCCATGAGGCTATCTTATGCAGCAGATGGAGCGAGCAGGGCAGCAGGTTCAGGAGTTTCCTTTAGGAGACACTCCTGGACGTGCTTATGTAACTTTGCGGAGACCTTCAAATCTACATTTACCAATGCCCCCTTTGACGGTTCCTCTGTTTGGACCAAAGGTAAAAGATGCACTCACCAGGTGTGAGCAGGAAGGGAAAACTGTCTCTGCCGTGGGAGTACATTTTTCCGTCCCTTCTAGACCATACCCTAAAGGTCAGAGAGGCGGGAAAATGTGGTTTAAGAAATCTCAGACATTTTTTCCAGACGCACAAGATGATTTCTCCTTCAGAAGTAGAGGAGGAGGAAGTAATGGTAGACGTCGCTCTAGAGGCAGGGGGGTCCGCAAAACCAGGGTGGCTGCGATTCTTTTCGTCGATGTCCCTATCAGCGCTCCTGAAGTAGGGCCCAACTGCGCTTTTCTGGAGCCAGTCGGGGTCGCTTATCTTTGTATCCAGAAGCCTGACACGACATCACCCAAGACAAGTGGGTACAAAGAATAATTTCCAGAGGATACTCCATACCCTTCTCTTTTCCACCTCATCCCACCAATAAAATTCCAGATGTTCCACCCAATCACAGGGATCAAACAACTATAGAAGTCCAAAAGTTGCTTCAAAAGAGAGTCATCCAAACCGTCCCCGCAGACCAGATAGGATTTGAAACTTACTCCAGATTCTTTTTAGTGCCAAAACGAACAGGGGACTTGGAGGCCCATCGTGGATCTCAGCAAATTAAACGAGTCAGTGAAGAAGTCCAAGTTCTGAATGGTAACACTGCAGTCTATAACTCCCCCTATTAGGGAAAGACAATTGGATATGCTCCATAGACCTCCAAGATGCGTCCTACCACATAAAAATGGCCAGAGCATCGAGAAGTCATTTGCACTTCTGGCTGGGAGCCAATCTTTACCAATTTCGTGCTCTGCCCTTTGGTCTCACCACAGCCCCCAGGGTGCTCACCAAATGCATGGCGGTAGTAACTGCTCACTTGAGACATCTTGGATTCCAAATGTTTCCAAACCTAGATGACTGGCTCCTAACTGCCACCACCAGTCACCTACTTCTACAAGCTAGAGATTCAACCATCTAAGTCTGCACTCAGCTAGGGATTAGTATAAATTGGGAAAAGTCTGCCTTTTCGCCCTCTCAATATGTGACTTTTATAGGCGCAGAAATAGACACAGTTGCCATGATGGCTCTTCTTCCTGCAGACGGAATACAAAATCTAAGACAACAGATATACAGTCTACTTCCACAACACAAAGTCAAAGCAAAGACAGTGCTCAAACGTCTAGGAACCATGGCCTCTACTATAACTCTAGTTCCACTAGTCAGACTACATATGAGAATCCTTCAATGGCTGCTCTTTTTCCAGTGGTCTCTTCAACAACTGCCTCTGTCTTATCTAACGGAATCTTGCATAAAGGACCTTCATTGGTGTTTCCAGTCCAATCAACTAACGATAGGGACACCATTCATTCCTCGCCAACCCATTGCTGCTGTGACCATGGACGCCTCCCAGATGGAGTGGGAGGGGCATTATCTAGGCAGGACAGTCCAAGGCACATGGCAAGAATACAGGGCTCACTTGCATATCAGTGACCTAGAGATGAGAGCAGTGATACTAGCGTTGCAAGCACTTCACGACTTTCTTCCTCTAGGAACAATAGCAATCCAATCAGACAATGTGTTAGTGGTATGGTATATAAACAAACAAGGAGGAACCAGATCCTACCCCCTATGTCGAGAGGCTCTTCTTGTTTAGCAGTGGATGATATCTTCCCAACATTTTGTACTTGCAACGCATATCCTAGGGACAACCAAAGTGATACCCGAAAAGCTCAGCAGGGCAGTCTTGATGCCTCACGAGTTGGTTTCTGAATCAGAAAGTCATGGAACAGATTTTCCGCAAGTGGGGACAGCCTTGCTGTGATCTGTTTGCCAGCCCAATCAACGCCAAATGCAGCAGCTACTTCTCCCGTATCCCCTCCCCTGGGGGAGACACAGAGAAACGCAGTTGTTCACAATTGGCCCTCGGGACTTCTTTATGCCTTCCGTCCCTTTCCGCTAATATCGAAAGTGATCCAGAAAGCAAAGACCTTGGGAAGCACAATGATTCTTGTCACTCCTTACTGGCCTCATCAGATTTGGTTCCCCTTTCTCGGGCCTCACATTCTGGACGATCCATGGTCTCTGGACCACCCAGTATCAGACCTTCTGACACATGTCCGGCACCTTCCACCTCTGTCTTCACACCCTCAACTTGACAGTGTGGCTGCTCCACTTCCATCCCTAGTCAGGCTTCATGATTTCTCCCCTGCAGTTACACATCTTCTCACAAGCCTTCTACGAGAAAATTATACGCTAGCAAATGGAAAAGATTTTCTATTTGGGCACGAGATAGATCCTTACACAGCCTCCATTCCCTTGGTGTTAGAATTCCTTACCGAACTTTTTCATCAGGGCTGCTACAATCAAAGTTCAATTGGCAACTATCTCCAATTTCCATTTGGGACAACACAAACCTGATCTTATGGCTCACAGATTGTGTAAATCATTTTTAAAAGGCACTACTTTTCAGGAACCTGCATCTCCCTGAGATCTAAATTTTGTTCTGTCCAAACTTAATTCCCCGCCCTTTGAACCCGCACATACTTGTGAATTAAGTTTCCTTTCATGGAAGACCATTTTTCTAGTAGCCATTACATCCACCAGAAGAGTGTCAGAGTTAAAAGCACAGTCAGTCAAACCACCTTACTTGATCTTTCATAGAGACAGAAGTTTCCCTTTGTACAAATCTGTTCTTCATCCCTAAGGTTTGCTCTCAGTCTAATATGAATCAAACTATTGAACTGCCAGTCTTTTTTCCTAATCATTCAAACAAAGCGGAATATAAGTTTCATCAACTTTGTTGTTTACAGACAGTTAAGGTTCTATCTACATAGAACCAATGAGCTTAGGAGATCAGACCAATTGTTTGCATCTTTTTCTGAGACAAGAAAAGGTATGCCAGTCTCTAAGATAATATTATCAAATTGGATTTCAAATTGTATATCTTTTATTTACTCTTCTAATGGCAAAGAACTCCCGTTTAAAATTAAAGCTCATTCTAACAGATCCGTATTCACATCTGCTGCCTTTCAAGCCAGAGTTCCAATTGACAGTATATGTGCAGCAGCAACTTGGGCTACCCCTCATACGTTTATTACTCCTTACAAATTGGATTTGGCCTCCAGGGGTAGAGCTTCCTTTGGTTCCACGGTTCTTAAGAGTATATTCCCGTGAGCCACCCGAGAAACAGGTGCTAGGGACGCTGTCCTATATGTAAGAATGAAGGCGAGGTAGTACTACAGAACATAAAGAAGTTATGTACTCACCATAACGTTCCATGTTTGTAGTCCATCTCGCCCTTCATTCTTACGAACCCACCCACCTATCGCCGTCCATATATCCTTGCAGGATCTGGAGACAAGATAATATGTCTTCCTTAGGGTGGAGACTTTTCATTTTTGTTGTTCCTTGTGGAAATACCTTCTATCACTTTTTTAGACAGCAGCAAACAAGATCTGGGGATTCTTACTAGTGCACTATGGGATACCTACTTTGCCATTAGCCAACTGAGAGACTTCGACCTTTGTAATCAGCCAAGTTGCAGCCAAGGATTGGCTCCGAACCCATATGTAAGAATGAAGGGTGAGATGGACTACAAACATAACTTCTTTTTATACTTCACATATATTGCTATATATCATATAACCTAAGTAATGTTACATCAATTATTCAATTCCTGCTTTTTTTTTTTTTTTTTAACAGGACATATTTTTATTAAACCATCACTTACTACATAGGTAATCCTACATTTATATAAATGAAAACAAACCACACAGGCACAATATTAATTGCAAGCATTTTACATCACAATCTATACTGACACATACACAGTTGCAAACATTATTCATCATTTGTAATCTACCCAATCTTTTTCACTCAAGCATTAAATATCTTATTTGTCATGCCACGTTTTAAAACTCATTCCTCCCTTGTATGTATTGTCCCCCACAATTCCCATTTTCCTATGTAGTTTGCTCCTACCATTTTCTAAAGATCTCAATTGCAGCTGTTTTATTTCTGTTACTATATTCACTGCTTCCAGTGTAGTTGGTTTAGATTTTCATTTCCATTTTCTAGTAATTGTTTTTTGGCAGCCACCATTATTAGACACAGCAAGGCCTTACCATGTCTAGGAAACTCAGATTTTTTTTGTCATAGCTCAGAAAAATCATCTCCCTTGTCAGACAAGTCTGCCCATCCAGCATCTCTGACAGTGCAATCCACATGGAATCCCTAAAGTCCACCTACTCACCAGAAAATATGTTCCCAATTAACTCTTTTTTTCCCCCCTTCACACCTCCAACATTTGCTGTCTGCCTGAGGAAAAATTCTCTGGAGTCCACTTGGGGTATAAGAATATCTATGTAAACATTTCCAGGCAAAATCCTAAATCTTCTAGAATTTGTTGCATATTTGGGAGACATAAATATATCCTCCCATTGTTTCTTTGTGAATTGCTTATCCAATCTCTCTTCCCAATCCTTTCTAACCTCCTCTGATTGATTCTTATAGTTATCGTGCAATATTTTATATGCTCTACTAATTATTCCTTTCTTTAATGGCAGCTTCTGTTCTAGGTTCTATTAAAAACGCTACCAGTGCTGGTCTTTCATTTAGGAACCCCCCCCCCAATTTTCTTTCTCTTTGATAGTACTCTGATACCAATCCCTAATAGGGAAGGCAATCTCTAACCTGCAGTCCAAATAAATTCTTAGTGTCTTCCCATTGTGTCATCTTTCCCCCTCTAGTTATTTGTTTCCAATACATTGGTTCTTTTGCCAATTTTCTCCAATAAATTCCAGCCCCCTCTTGCCTATTGTCTGTATCCCTAATTGCAGTCATCCCCACTGACAGAATCTCTTTTCTCCATTCCCTTGTTGGTTTAGTTCATAGAATACTTTCTGCTTCTTTATCAATATGATATTATGTATGATTATTGTTCTCCTTAAAGGCCTGCATCCAAAATTCAAGTCTGTCCTTGTTTCTTAAGCTTCCCCCTGTTTTATCATCATCCCTTTCCACTTCGAAATATAGTTTTCTGCTTGTAGGTATGTATGTCTGTCTTAACTGTGTAGCTCTGAAATACCCCTTCAAATTGGGTAATCCCCATCCCCCCTCTCCTACTGGAAGAATCAGCTTGTCCCATTCACTCTTACCGTATTCCCTTCCCAGGTAAAGTCTTTCAGCTCTTTATTAATTGCTATCCACAACTTCTCCTCTGGTTGATAAAATATGCCTGATGTGTGTGTAAGACTAAAGAGACTAAAAACATTTTAACTGCTTGTGTCTTACTATCCATATAACAAAGCTTCCTTTTCCTCAGTTTTTGTGTTATTTGTTTAGTCTCTTCCCACATATCCTTAGCTGCTTACACTAGAATCATTTTTTATCCATATATTATCAGAGAGGACCCCACCCATTTTAATTTTCGCCTCCAATCCCCCACATATCCTCCTAATCAACCTTATAGTTTTTTCAGGAAATTCAAATCCTTCCATTGCCCTGCTCATAAAGTCCCAGCTTACTCTGTCAAATGCTTTCTCTACATCAAAACTCACCAGCAACAATGGTATTTTCGTACATTCCGCTTCCCTCTGGATCATCTGTGTTCTGTTAATGTTGTCAAATGTTTGCCTCCTCTCCACAAAACCACATTGATCCATATTGATCCATATCTGAGTGTTGGCATTACTTTTGCCTTTCTTTTAGCAATTATAGACACAAACACTTTATAATAATGGTTTAGTAATGAAATTGGCCTGTATGACGTTGTATCTGATGGATCTTTAACCCTTTTTTGGTGTTACAGCTACACCTGCTTTCTTCCAGGACAGTGGTACTTTTCCTACTCTTAAGATAATGTTAAACAAAACCTTCCAGATCTTTATCAGTTTTTAACCTCCAAGCTTCCAAACTTCCACAGGAATATCATCCATTCCTGGGGACTTTCCTGTAGATTGATTATATACTACCATTGTTATATAATTGTCCTTCTGTCTTAACTATTAGTAATTGAGCCATATCTACCACTATCCTTAACATATTTAATTCTTTCATAAACATTTACATTTATATCTTTTCTCTGCTTTATAGAGACAATTAGAATTTTCAAAATTTTTCTAATACAGCTACAGGATCTCTTGTTGCCTTCCTTGTTATAGGCTCCCTAAGTTTGGTGATGGCCCTTTCTGCTTTCTGTTGCCTGAATCGTCTTGCTAAAAGTTTTTGTGTTCTAGTGTTATCAGAAAACAGTTGCTTAACAGCAATCTTTTTAAGCTTGTGCATATTATTGAGGTAATCTCTCATTTTTTGCATGGCATTCTGCAGCTGATCCTTTTCTTGTTCTGTGAGATTCCTCCTCTTCTGCAATACTTTGTCTGTCTAATAATTCTTGTTACTTTTTAACCATAGCTCCCTTTCTTTTATTTCCACCCTATTTTTAAACTTCACCTTAATTTTATCCCACTCCCTAGCTATATTTTCAGAAGAAATTTCTACTCTCACTAACAGCTTCTGAATAATCTCCACTGCCCATTCCTTAAATTCCTACCTTTTCAACAAGTAGATGGGAAAGCGCTGGTGTCTCATTTTAATTTCATTACCCTGTGCTTATATTTTGTCTGTTATTGACGCAGGATCTGAAATAGTTATTGGGTGATTATCAAGACATTCGATTAAATGCACACATTCCTGTGAAATATAAATTCTGTGTAGCCCTAGCCCAGCTTTTATATCCTGGGGAATAATATATAAATTCACCACGAACTCCTATTACTGAATTCACATCTTTCGTGCCAAATAGTTTCATAAATTTCTTCAAAAATGTACCCTCCTTTGTTATATTTTGCCTTCTGGGCCCCCCAGATAGATCTTCACTGCTGCAAGTAAATTCCAGTCCCCATCTATAAGTAATATTCCTTGCTGAAAACTGATTTCTCCCATCTTTGATACTACATTTAAGTTATCTTGACATATAATCTATTATAAGTAAACATTTATAGCTTAGCATTTCAATACTATTGCTGCTTATGAAAATTTGTCAAGAAGAGGTGACCCTGACTGATCATATTGCTTTGTTTTGCTATGAAAGGAGAGTGTTAAGTTCTACTCTCTGTAATAAAAACAGTGTAAAACAGTTCCACAGCTTCTTTTTTATATCAGCTGCTGTGTTCCTAACATTAGCAGGATTAATTGCCTGTCTAAAATTGACTGCATTACCCGACAGGGTAAACCACAGATTTAACTGTGTCTATGATATGTCATGCGGGCAGAGTCAAATTCCTCTGCAAAGTATGTTAGAAGTTAGGGTTAAAAAAAAAAAAAGTATGTGGGCTTTCCCTTCCTTTGATTCCAATGCAAGGAAATAAAAGTTTTAAAAATTACTAGCAGGTTTCTGGTACCTACATAATACTGAAATCATATTGTAGGGAGAAAAGAAACCTTAGGATTGAATTAAATTGTTGAAGAGGGCGGAGTTTCCCTTTAATATTTTGGCACTGAGAACATGCACCACACCTTGTCATTCCTAGATTGGTGCAGAGTATGCATTACAGCTTCGAAATTCAAAATATGATTTCAAATTCTTAGTTTTTTGTAGACCAAAACTGGATGTGAACCAAATTTTTTAGTGAGATGTACAGTTACAAATACCCCTTTCCAGTTCTTTTTGAGGATACACATAATTAAATCATTGATATTACTACATGGTAGTAGCATCGCCTTAACTGAAATGCACCAGGGGACCTTAAAATAGCACACTATAATTGTCCCTATTTCTTATTGCATAGTCAACCATGGATTCTACAAGAATTTTGAGATACTTTCTGTTCAAAGTCATCTCTTTCATAAGTCAATTGTTTCTCATAATTGGAGTCTTGAGATACAATATGGGATAGACTGACTATTTGCTTTTTACCGTTTTTTTTTTTTTTTTTTTTTTTTTGCATAGGCAGACTGTAACTGATGTTATATAAAAGACTGTTAGAATATGTACTTTTCCTAAAAACAGTATATTCAAAGTTTTTGTACTGTGAGTTCTTATAAATATTATCCAAACATTAAATTTATAAGAATTGGTCTTGTGTATAAAATATTAGTTGTGTTTATATAATTTAAAAAAAATACTACCGTATGGTCATGACCTCTTTTCCATAAAATAAATAGGTCATCTAAATATCAATAATAATTATAGTTACATCACCGGTAAATGGAAGGAAAAATTTATTTAACATCCCACCACCAAGGTACTATATTAGCCTATGTTAAAAAAAAATGGGGGTTCCTCCCAGTCTGAGTATCCTGGTCAACAAAAGCAACAAATAAAAATATATTGCGGCAGCTGTTGATGGACAGTGAGTGCATGCCTTCCCTTCTCCAGAGGAACAGACTACTGTAACTGTAATAGTTTATAAAATGAGGGCATTCTGCCACTATTTCTGTTTCTGTTTTCATTTCTCCTTTAGTCTGCGACACCCCTTGTAATTTGTAACCTGCAATGTTATTTTTGAAGTCCTCCCTGCTTATATTAAAGCAGGGTAGAAGATTACCTTTTCATTTTTTTTTTGTAGTCTTCTTGATTTCCTGTATAGAATCTCACAGCACTGTGTATTTCCTTTGATGGGGCAGGGAAATTGGCTTCTGTTTTTCATGATGATCATGTCACCATTTATTAGAGCATTGAGTCAACAGAAATGGTCTGGGGCAAATGCCAAGTGAGGACCAAAAAAAAAAAAGGTCTCTCACACTCTCACTTAAACTGAAGAGCAAAAACCCCCACTGGCTGTATTGTAGGTGAATTTGGACAATAAATTAATAAATGCATAATTTGCCCTAAAATTCAATATCTTATTAAAAAAACAATTAAATCTAACATCTTAGTTTATTTGTAAAAAATTAACAGGTACAAACCTTTCAATTTGTATGAGATCATACCATTTTACATAATAAATACTAAACCCTCTTAAAATTAAAAGAAGATTAAGTGAATTTATTTATTTATGGTACTGGTACACACAGCCACTCTGTTCCTCTGTGTGCGTGAGGCATGGGTTGGGGTTATTATTTCTTTTTTCCACTGTATTCTGCCTTTCTTAAAGGAAATATGAAAGTTCCTTTTGATATCCCAAATATATTTTCATCTGCATGACAACAAAGGAGGTGAAAGAAATAAATTATTCTTATCGGGTAGTTGCAGATGCTAGTGATAACATCCTGTCAGCAGACCCTCTGGGACACATGCAGCTAGTATGACTCCATACTATTCATGTAACATTTTAAGATATTTTGTCTCATTCAACAGGAAGACATTAGACTCTCTCAGAGTAAATATGTCCCAGCATGTTTTCAGTGTCACTCAGTCTAACTTATTTTTTTTTTCTTGTCATGATGCTCTTGGCTTAATATGGCTTTGTTGGTTCCATCTCAGTGTATACCTTAATTTACTGCAACCACACAACAATGGATATTCACTGTATAAATAAAGCTTTATATACATTAATGAGATCACCTCAAAATTAGACTATCATCAACAAACATATGCAACAACATACATCCGAAAATCCTACTTTTATACTGTGATCAAAGATCAGAACCAAATTTTACAATGGATCTACAGATACCTTTAAATTTATTAAACAACTGCAACATTTAAGATGGCTTTAAATTAAAACTTCAAGCTCTTTTATTTTACTTTCTTGTTTCTGTTTATACTACATAGTAATATGCCAATACTCAAACTTAGTCTTGTTTAGATTAATGTCTAAATTACCATTTGTTCATTTAGTAACTTTTAAATTTACTGTAAACTGAAATTGATATCAACACAGATGGCATGAAAATGAAATTATTCATCTGAATGTACAGAATACACAACCAGAACAAGTCTGACATAAGCGAACTGTGAAGATATGACATGAGTAAGAGGAAACCAATCAACTGATAAGCATGTTGTTTCAGCCTAAATGCCATTTTTGATAGATGTGTTGAAAAGTCAGGTGTAATTAAATCCAACTTTTTTCCGCGAGCGATCTCCCTTCCTTCAAAAAAAATGAAAAAAAATGACCGAAAATGTTTGGCGCATTTTAAGTGGCAAGAAAAAAAGCGGAAAAAAAGAAAAAAAAAAAAAATAAAATAGCTGAATAGATGAAATAGCTGACGTGAAAACACAAAAAAAAAAAAAAAAAAATAAATAAAAATGGGTCAGCTGCCATGGAAGAGCTCTGGGGGCCGCGGGTTGGACACTCCTGTATTAGAGCTTTCCAAGTTAAGTAATGGCATGTTCATCATTACATGTGTTAATGTACTTAAGACATTTTAAGGATTGAACTGTGTGTGTGTAAGTGAATGCAAAAAGCTACACTGAGCTGAAGATGCATTAGGGTGCTCTTGAGTACAGCTAGATAGAAAATATTAACAGTGGAGTCTTGTGGACATGTAGCGAAGAATCAAGTTACAGATATGTATTTCGTGTGACTCCATTTAGAATGCTCTGAAATTCTCAAATTCTTTTTGGCTTGCTTGTTCTAGGGAACCCATGCTACCATATGCCACACTTCCTCTCCAGTGTTTTTTTCTTGGAAATTTTGGGTTTACAAATTACTTGTGGCCAGTGGTATTTTCTTCCCATCGCTGTAGTTCCAGGTCTTGGAATACTTCATATTGATTGATATTGTGCATCCCCCACGCCCATTGCTGACTTTATTTCCTGTAGTGGGGAATTTTCACACTGTCTGCTATATGTCAGCTGTATACTGTTTCTCACAACTCCAAATAAAGAAAAACATATTTGGGATGCTCAGTCTTTACCACACTGGCCGACTGTTTTGCTAGTCAGGACATGTTTTTGGTAGAGTACTATTAGTGAAAATTCCAGTTCCAAAAAACCCACCTAATGTAAAATCGTTAGTGGAGCCTGCTGGGAGTACCTGCATAAAACTACACAGTCAAAATTAACCAAAAAAATCTTGACAGAGCTTAAATATTTACCAAGCTAAGTTTAACTTTATAGTTCAATAATAGCCAGATTTGTTTGTTTGAAAAACTTTATTAGGTTAATTCATCAAACAGAAGGCAGATGAGTACTGTTAATTAATAGTTTTATAGTACAACTTGGTCGTGCGTTCAAACAACATATTTTCATTAAGAAAAAGTTCCATTTTGAATTGATTGGGTAAGAGTTTTTAGATACGATCTCCTGATAAAGTGGGATAATCATTATGCGGTTAATAGCTTTGGCATTGGCTTAGACATCTAGAGATTCTGGTTCATGTGTATTGTCTTTTCTTAAGCTGAGGGCTATCTAGCAACATCCCAAACCACAGACCTTTTAAGTTATTTTAGTTTAAATTGTTTAATTTTAAGTTACTGTATTTTAATTTTATGGTATTTTGTCTAGCTTTTTCAAGATTGTGATGCAGTATTTATGGGGCCCAGCAGATACATGCTCTTGACATTTGGGTTTCTGTACTAGTTATGTCCCCACAAATGAGAAAATAACAAATTAAGGAAATGCCTGTCACAAGGACAAAGGCCAGTAAAAAGTCCAACCAAATCTGCTCGAGATACAGAATGCCATTGGACCTTACTTCTACCTCATATCCAATCTTAGAGCCACTAAATGATATTTTCCATTAGTTCAATGTTATTTTAAGGTGGACATATTCATGGACAGTTCCAATCAGGTAGATTGTTTACTCTAACCACTGGATCATCGTTCTCCCGCCAAACAAAAAATGTATTCGCATTAGCTCAGTAGGTCTTCCATTTTTAGGTCAAGATGAAACAGGAATTAGAATAACATTGGACTGTTGATTCCCCCCCCCATTAGCTAAATGACACCCCCAATCATTGCCATTCTCAGGTTTTGACGCAACTTGCAACTAGAAAACCATTGGAGCATTGCTGTCCTGCCAAAACAAAAACAATTCTATTAGCTGAATGGCTCCTCCTATCACTGCCGATTTTAGGTGATATGTGGTCACACACCTCACTGGTTACTCCAACCTAAAACACCTAAGAGATAAGTAACCGACCAAAAAGTCCCGAGGAGCTTATATCAGATAGGCCCTTACACTTCTCATAATATCAGGTTATGTCCAATCCCTGAGCTTCTTCAAAGGGGCTTACCATTGGTCCTTACATACATCCTGTCAGGAGGTTATAACTAAAATCTCTTACACAATCAATTCTAAATGGAATTTTTTCTTAATGAAAGCACTTTGTTTAAATGCATGACCAAGTTATAGTATGTAAAGACTTCATGATCACAATGTGAATTAACAGCGTTTGATGAATTAACCTAATAAAGTTTTTCGAGCGAACCATGATCTGGCTATTGAACTATGATGTTAAACTTAGCTTGGTAAATATTAAAGCTCTGTCAAGATTTTATAAGTAGAGTGCCACTAGTGTGTAGACAGTTGCTGTGTTATACCACCAGAAGCAGGTTAGTTATACTGCAGTTTTGGTGCTGGCCATCTGCATAATGAGATAATACAAGTATTGTGGAAGAGAAAAATAGACGTGCAGGATTTCTTCTAGAAACCACAGCAGAAGAAGCAAAGTGCATTTACATTATTGTAACTTATGTTTAAGTTGTACCCTACTGCCATTCTCTTGTAACTCGTGAAATTGTTTTGTAAACACAATATTAACTTGTTGAGTGGCTTTTCACAGTACACAACTGAAAACATTAAGTCAAAAGTAGAAGAAACTGGAAGAAGCCAGCAGAGGCAGTTGGGAAAGAGATTTTGCTTAGATTAATCCTCACTCATCTCCATTCTTATGGTACAGAGGTCTGTAAACTTTTTTTTTTTTTTATTATTATTCCTAACATTGCACCGAGGTGTAGACCCCTGACCCCCAGTAGTAGAGAAGCTGTAGTCATAAGCAGAGAACCTTTTACAGTTTCTCGAGGCAACATCTAATTCCTTTGAGCTATCAGCTGGTACAGACAAGTTAGAGGGCAGCAGGTGGTTGTGATATAGACAGGGATTTAGGACTAGAAATGATAATGGTCTTGAGCTCACCTATGTAGGTCATCAAGCAACTGAATATGGTTGTTAGAGAGAGCAGGGTCTGAGAAAGAGTAGCTCTGTGTTGCTTCTAGAAGTGAATTCACATGTTGCTGAATGAGTATTGGGTAGATGAATGCAAAGAAAACTGAAAATCCAATGACACGAGAAAAAGGACTTAACTGTAATTGCTCTTCAGAACTCATTGCTCTTCAGAACTCAGCAAAAGTATGAAAGCTTTTCTTTTCTTTACAGCACTGTTTGGAAATAGGCTTGTTCATAGGTAAGTACTTGGCTAGCTGCCCTTGTGAACCATTTTAAGCCTAGCCAATTTCCCTTTTTTGCGTCAGAATCAACTCATCCCATTGGTTAGAGATTGGCCTTACCCATCTTATCCTATGGTCATTAAGTATATATTACCCCTAATGATAATAATTCTGTTAATACCATAGATAATTTAAGGGGATACGTACAGGGGATAAAGCATTTAGGAGCTGCCTGTGTCATCAATAGTACAGGGGCAGTCCTGGGGTAAAATTTCTGTTTCCCATCCATAGTTCCAAGTTGCTGTTGAATATGCAAGATGTACTTTTCCTTTCAAACTGTTCTGTTGATGTTGCATAAGAGGTTTAGATCCCTAGTCTGCATATTTCTGATACCGCAGAAGAGGTTTAGATCCCTAGTCTGCATTTTTCTGATGCCATTTGACTTGTTGATGTGCAGTAAATCCATCAGTATTGGGTTGGAAGATGTCTTGTATGTCAGACACGGGTCACCTCTCAGCAATCTGCAGGATACTGAGTATAATGACAAGGCTTTAAGCCTGTCCATGTAGGGCATGTTGTTAGGCCTTGTATCCTTTTAGTAAGGTATTTCTGTGGGCCTTCCAGTTTTTGCATAGGTTTGACAGATGCATGCTAAAAGAGGCATTGTATTCGATGACTGGCCTAATGAGGGTTTAGTAAGGGAGACAGTAACATACCTAGATCTAAACAAAATCCCTCTGTTGTAAGCTGTGCAGTATTGAAGAACTTTCTTACAATAATGAAACGTTATTTAGAAGTTAGGTCAAGGCCTACTTAAATTCCGGAATCCTAACCAACTGAGTCCGCTCTTAAGGATGTATTTTGGTTATGGGTAAGCTGCTGACTTAAATGGTAGAGTATTCTTAGTTGTAAAAAGTGCTGGAGGTAGCCATTAAGTGAGCTTGTCACTATGTTGAAGCAACTTTTTACTTAACATGACTGGCAGACCATTCCAGCAGATCTAGATTCAAGACTAGAAATAACCCTAAACATTTCTGTTACGCATTCTGGCACGTAGCTGTTCAAAATGACTGACAAGAATTTGAGTGCTGACTGATCAAAGGTGTTTGGGTGAAACAAATTTTGGCAACAGTGGAGTTTTCTTTTTTCCACTGTTGCCTGACCTTCAGAGTGTGTGTGTGTGTGTGTGTGTGTGTGTGTGTGTGTGTGTGTGTGTGTGTGTGTGTGTGTGTGTGTGTGTATATAATACATGTTTTTGATGTGGGGTGGTTCCCTACTTGGCTTGCATCCCAAGAATTTAACCAGCTTTCCATGCATCTCTGCAGCCTGACGTAGCTGGGTTAAATGAAATCGTAATTTAGTTGAGATTAAGTAGACAAGCAAGGATTGAGGTTTAAAGTGACGCAAAGTAATATGTATTTGAATTTATTCACATTAACAAGGTAGGAAGTATTAGGATTTATATTGACTGAATGGGTCTTAATTAGGGCATACCTCCCACAGTACAGCAAATTAATCGTATAGAAAATAGGACACCAAGAAGAATAAGAGCATAGTAGTAGAAAAGATAGGTACACATTAAAAAAAGATAAATGCAGCTAGGCCTTATTATGATGCAGAATAAAACTTTAGGGTTAAATTAGCACAGTAGATCCATTAGTGGGTGGAACAGTTAAGAGAAATAAATTAAACTTAACTTTTCATTGGTTAAATAGTAGGGTAGGCAGTATCTTTTCAAAACATGTGACCAGCAAATGAAGAAAGCATTGGCTGGGCAGGAAATAAAGGTGGGTTAAGTGTTGAAGAAAGCATGTCTAATGAAGTTTTGATGAAGGGAAGAGTACAAAGGAGGTCTGCAAGGCTACACAATTGATAATGTATAAAAAGTTGGTGGGAAGCTCAGGTCCTGGGTTAATTACCTGAAGGCAAGGTAAAGAGGGCAGGGCTGGGATAGCCATAATTTAGGAAAATAGAGTTTAAAGATGGATGCCAAGGCAGTAGACTAGGGGGAATATGCTAGTGACAACCAGGTAAGAAAGCAGAAGTAAGACTAGGAAGGACTAAGCTGGAAACAGAAGCAGAATATCTAGAGCAGATTTGGGTATCCAGGAAGGAGCAAGCCAGGAATGAGTAGGGGGCTAAGACAGAAAGAGCAAAAGGATGGGAAAGAGAATGGTGTGATGAAAGAAGGATACCACAAGCACAACTAGCTGGAATTTTGTAAATAATTATAGATCATTGGTGAATTCCAAAATGATTTATACAAGATGATTGTGTTACAAATGTATTAGAACTGTATGTCGTGTATATCAAACTGCTTGTACAGATGTCTTTGTTGAAAAGATATTTGTAGAGTACTGTGTTTGAAATGTAATCACAATGTGCCCTACTGGAAGAGAACAGAAATGTACTTGCAGTATTGTAACTGTTTAAATGTATATATTTTAACAGTGGAAACGAATACAGGAGGTTAACCTCAGTCCAGCAAACTTTAGAAAAATATCTGAAATTAAATAACTTTATAGGCTAGGCTATAAAAGATAGTATCTTTCAGTTCTCAGTGCAACAAGCGACATAAAGTTTGTGCTAGGAAACTTTCTATATTGTCTTTAGGGTGAACTAATGACTAGTCTTGATGGCATGAAGGAATGCAGTTTGTGCATGATTTCCAGCATCTGCCGAAGAGCTGAGCAAAGCCCTTGTCTATGTATTTTTACAGGTAGATGCTAAATGCTACCAGCTGCCATCAGTGGTTGTTTTGGCCTGGGAACTAGTCAGATGGCAAGAAATTATGTCATTCTACAAGCTATCCCAGCAGTAATATTGTAGATATTAATTTGAGAAGTCTCTTGGTGAGACAGAGCATTCTATATTCTTGTCTTGGACCTGACAAAAAACATTCACCACCTATCTGCCTTGCTCTAATAGTAGGTTACCTAGGGGACTAGTAGTTCTCTTAGATATGGTCAGGAATATAGTGAAGCTTAGTTTAGATATTTTTTCTTTATTTGAGACTATATACTACAATGATAGTTTTAATATTTCATGTGGTTTTGAACCCTGATGTCACTGTGAATATATATTTAGTATTGTCTTGTTCTTTTATTATTTAATATTAAATATATTTAACCCTTTCATTGCGGCTGATCTTTGCAGAGCTATTTAAGTTTTGAGAGTACTTGCATATTTATTTGGTGACACTGTGTGGGCCATTGCTAATAGCCTTGTTCTTGGTCAAACTACCATTTGTATTTAAATTAATATTACACTGTAAAATTGGTCACCTTTTGTTAAGGGCCTTAAAGTAGCTGTCTAGGAGTGACTGGTGGCAGTGGAAAATACCTCATAGTCTAGGCAGAAGGGGGCATAGCCTGTAAATATGTGTGAGCTTTTAGTGTGTGTGTGTGTGTGTGTGTGTGTGTGTGTGTGTGTGTGTGTGTGTGTGTGTGTGTGTGTGTGTGTGTTTAAATAAAACCTCAGAGTGATTGTCAGCTACGTGGTCAGGGACACAAAGCACTGGTTGGACAGACAGGATGCTGGAGGTATTGACTCGGTCACTCAGCTGAGATCTCAACTCTCTAGCTGTGCCAGTGGGTGTCTTATTGGGGGGGGGGTCTGGATAAAGAGGGAGAAACCAGCCCTGGACTGACTGGTCTCTCTGTGCTCTTAAGGGACATTCCACTTGATGCAGAGAGCTGCATCTGGAAATAAAAACAAAAACACTGTGTCAAGCCAACACAGCTATATATAAAAATGCACTTTATTCAGAAACAAACCAGAGTAAGCATTTTTGCGATTTACAAATCGCTTCATCAGACTGCACTTCTTTAAACCCTTGATTAACCAGTCAAGCTGGACCCTTTCTTAATCAGTCAATAACTTAATTCGTACTTGTTTGAATTCTCATTAAAATACACTAATATAATTTATAAAATTTTATAAAAAGTTTTTCACTTACTCGTATATGTAAATGTAAGCTTCTAAGAAATATATATACTATACAATTAAATGTAAAACATCAAATAAACAATGCATGTCTGTACACATATATAATAGAGACATAAAACTACTATCAATTCATTTAAATAATATGTAGACATTAGTGTCGAAGTGGTTGTGCTCCTAGAAAGGGATTTAAAGATTCAGTACCATTATTCCTTGGTGGCTTATCTGCATTAAGATGTAAAATCCATTTTTGCTCTACTGTCTTGGTTATATTCCTTAAATCTCCACATCTAATCCCTTTCTCTATCATTTCTAACACAAAAAATCTAAATTCATGTTGTAAACCTTCCTTATTTTGTGCTAAGGCACTAGTGTCTTTATTATTTCTAATGTCTCTAATATGCTCTAAAGTACATTCCTTGAAGGAATGGTTCGTCTTTCCTATATAAAAAAAAAAATAGCAGATCTGACAAGGGGTTGGGAAGAATAAATGAATCACAGAGGTTAGGTACATATGCATGCAGAGGTTGTGCAGCTTGTAGATATGTGCATACTGGAGCTAGTTTTATATATCCACAGTTGAAATTTAAGATAGAAGTTGAATTTTATGCAGACTGTAAAACCAGAAACATGGTATATTTTAGTATTTGTCAGATCTGCTATGTTTTTTATATAGAAAAAAGTGGCTTTTATGGGTCTGTATCACGTTATGGAACTCTTAAAAGTTTGAAAGTCATATGGTTGACACCATATGATCTAACTTGTTAAAAGTTTGAATGTTTCAACGGAGATATCCGTGCAGTTCGGAATGGGAAGATTTCCCTTTTCTGCACTGCAGTGCGATCTCGGAGTTGGTATATTTAAAGAGCAGAGGGTGTGGGGGGAGCATTGGGGCTTGCCCCCCTGCTTAAACCGTTCAGGTAGGTTTTTTCTTTTTTTTTTTTTATTACATTTTCGAACGTTTAAAAGTTTGATCATATAGTGTCAACCATAGGACCTTTGAACTTTTAAAAGTTAGATTATGTAATATAGATGCGATTTTACACCTTAATGCAGATAAGCCACCGGGGATTAATGATATTGCATCTTTAAAACCCTTTCTACAAGCACGGCCACTTCTACACTAATGTCTACATATTATTTAAATGAATTGATATGAGTAGTTTTATGTCTCTATATGTGTATAGACATATGTATTGTTTATTTAATGTTTTATATTTAATTGCATAGCATATATGTATATATATATTTTTTTTTTTTTGAAGCTTATATTTATATGTATGAGTGTAAAAAACTTTTTATAAAATTTTATAAATTATATTAGTGTATTTTTATGAGAAGTCAAACAAATATGAATTGAGTTATTGACTGATTAAGAAAGAGTCCAACTTGATTGGCTAAGCAAGGGTTTAAATAAGTTTGTATTTAAATGAAGTGCAGTCTGATGAAGCGATTTATAAATCGCGAAAGTGCTTTGGTTTGTTTTCTGAATAAAGTACATTTTTATATATATAGTTCTGTTGGCTCGGCACTGTGTTTTTGTTTTTATAACTGATTGTACGTACTAGGAGCAGAACTTTATCCGGTTACCTGCTTTTTTCTACTTGCATGTGGAAATACTGTGTGTGTACCTGTTATCCTGCCAGTGAACGTCCCCCACTGTTGCCAGTGGTGAGGATTACTGATTCAATGGTGGGTCATTACAGATGGCTGAAAGAAAAGGATTCGGAGAAGGGGGAAGAGATGCAAGGAGGATTGTCAAGAGTATACAAAATAGAAAGGCATATCAAAATGTCAGTAAGATGATTGCACGTGCATGGTAAGAATACTGAAGAAAATGTAACCGGTTGACAAATTCTGAGAAGATTTGGTAAAGACGACTACTGCACAGAGGAGCAGAGTCTAGGGGGTCTAGGAATCAAAGATTCAGTCAAATTTGAAATGGTGTCGGGGAGAGTATTTGTAGTAGGCCATGTCACAGTGTGTGCAATACGTGGCATGAGACTGGAGATAAGCACAGAAGAGAGACTGGGCTTATACATAGTAGCAATATTACATTTATATAATTAATGATATATTCAGTGACATTCTTCTTGTCAATTTAATGATGTAATTAATCAGAAGCTTGAAGTATATTTTAAATGCAGAAAAGCATGGATTTTTAAAAGGGAAGTACGCTTTTACCAGAGTGATTAAGCTTAAGAGTTGGTATATTTAAATATGGAAGTGCATGGTAACTTGTCCTATGTGGAAAGTGTTTTTTTTAACTCTGTCTACTTTGTTTGACTGTATTAAGTTGACTAGCTGAATATTGATGGTTCCACTGCCTGCTCACTGAATAGGATGTATCATATATATGAGGCATATAGCTTGAAATGCTAATGAGAAATTTGAGAATTATTGTATTGCCATGTTTTGTCACTTGTCCTTTATAAAGGTGCCGGCTCCTACAGAGTCAAGAGATGATTTAGTGTGCTGAAGAAAAGGGACAACAATTGTGAATTTATTGCATTGCATAATTCATTAATAAGAGCAAATAATGTGTGATATAAGAAATGATGAGAAAAGGGCAGGTTGTTGAGAAGGAGCCCTGACCATGTTAAAAGCTGTGGATGTATATAGAGCAAATGAAGTTACTAATGTACAACTAAAAGAATTAACTGAGAAAATAGATGCATGTAAGATAAACAATGAGCCAAATAAGAATGCAGATTTGAGAAAAAGTTGAGCATCTGTTGCAACATTAATGGAAGTTGTTTGGAGCTTGCTCCGGTATGCAACCAGATCACAAAGGCCTTGAGTCTTCATATGAAAGTATTTTCAAAAGTGCTTTGGTTCATAGGAGGTTACTAGGCTAATGGCTCTAGGGGCTTTACAAGCCTAGCCATGTAAAAATCTGAGTACCCTTATTGACCATATTTAGACAGGTGTTGTTAGCAGAGCGATTCTGTGATCAGCACCGACTGCCCCTGTCCATGAAGGACATAGGTGCCACCACTGACAGTTCACCGACCACTTAACCAGATGATTTAGGGTTCTCCCACAGTGTTGGAGGTATAAAGAAGGAGCTCTAAGTTGCAAGAAATGAATGTGTGTGTAAGATAAATTAAGTGAGTTAATTTAAAAGACAGAAGTAATATCTAAAGTATGAATATTTTAAAGAAGTAAAGCATCTGAAAAGAGGAGCCATGTGGCATTGCCTTTTAACAGTAATAGAGATCAGAGAAAACAGCATACAATTGAAATTCAAGCCTCGTGTAGGTGTGGCTATAAAAATGAGAAAAAGCTTTGTTCTGCTTTTAATAAATTTTGTGTACTCTGAGCTATGAAAGAAAATGTACCAAAGACATGTAAAGGCAGAGGTTTAAAAAAATAATTTGCATGCTGTTGAACAGACACAAGAAAAACAGCAGTTTGTTGCTGCTGCTGTTAGAGTGAAAAGTTGGTAGAGAGAGGTTTAAAAATGCAACAGAAAGTGACTCATAAGTAAGTCATATTGTTGGCAAGAAGTGCTAAGAATTAGTGAGGAATGTTCAGTTTAAACAAGCCACATATGCTGACTGTAATATTTTGTCTGAAGTTACTTTTGAGGCACGCAAAAGCTCAGAAGTATTGAACAGAGAACTGTGTACTCATAAGATATTCTGGCCACTGTTGGGAGCTATTAGATGAGAACCTGCTGATGCGATTATAAATGTAAGTGATAAGTATCCTTTTTTAATCATAGGTGGCAGAGTTGTCTCCTCAAATTAAGAGGTTCTTCAGTTTGAATTTCAGATGGGTACCTTCTGTGTGGACTCTACATGACCTCCCTGTGTTCATGTGTTTCTTTTTTTTTGGGGGGGGGGGGGTGCTTTGGTTTCCTACCACATTCCAAAGACTTGCAGTAGGTAGACTAAGCATTAATTTGGCATGGGTGTGAGTGCATGTGGTTGTGACATGAAAAAAACAAAGGCTGGGCTAGTCACCCAGCAGTGTGAACATTGGCTGTAGATGATCACTGTTGATGTTCTTCAAATTGATCAGTGTTGGTGGAGCCTTTGCTATATGGGTTATATCCTGCTAAGGGTATAACAGCCAGCCAACTTCAAAAGTTTCAGGGCACCCTCCATGTTCCCAAATTGTGAAACAGCTCATGCTGAGCTGGCTAAAAGACAAGTTTGGTCATGAAGCTCTTCAGAGCTTTACTCCCACTGAAGAGTATGCTCCTCTGAAACATTTGAGGATCAATGGTCGGCTTGTCCTTTCTTTGCTGGGCAGATGGTCGGCTTGTCCTTTCTTTGCTGGGCAGATAAGTTCCCTTTGGGGAAATACCTTCCATTTTCTTAACTTTTGTTGATATTTTAGTACTTTCCTCTTCAGGAAAGTTGTTTTAAAATTAGGACCGTTATTTAATGGACCATCTTGAGATCATAATTTACTTTTAAATGGAGCAATCTTTTTTCCTGTCTTTCTGCTAAGAAATTGTGTCTTAAAGTGCTTTTTTTACTGTGTGTTTTTCTGTCAAAAAAAGTAACTTTTGTGGACTGGTACTTTTGCCAGCATTTGCATCTCCTCTTCCCGAGGAAAGGGGCACCATTTTTGGCTTGACAGTGGAACAGACTACCAGTCCCACAGTTGGTCCTTCTCCCAGTCAAAAAAAGAAAAAGTTAACTAAATTGTCTTTGCCACTACAGCAGGCTAGCAGTTTGCTTCCACTGCAGGTGGGTGATTCTGCTTTAGCCATTTGCTGTACCTCAGACTACTCATCTTTTATCCTGGATCTGTCTGGTGTAGCACCTACATCCAGAATGCACTGGGGGTTAAACACATCCTCGCTGTTGGAGTCACCTCAGTAGGCAAGTGAGAGCCATTTTTGTTGGTCCTGGGAGAGGGAACAGGGAAGGTTTCCCTGTTGTGTCAGAATACTGTGTCCATCCATGGAAAAGCAGTTGCTTCCATTAGTAACACAGTTGGCCCCATTTTTTCTTGTCAAAAAGACTCCAAAAACCAAGTACGCTATCTACTCCTCCTTCTCCTCTTTTTTTGTATAGGAGTAGTTTTCTGGGACTGGCTTTGGGTTTAATTCAGGCTATTGATCCTTCTTGTAAAGTAGATGTTCTTCATCTCACATTGCTGCAGTCATAACCTGTGGGTAGTCCGCTGTCCTCGGTCGGCCCGAATACCAAAGTGTTAGGCTGGCGTCGGTCATGGTCGCTCAGATCTGACGCCAGTACGCCGTGGTACTAAAGCGCATGACCGACGCCATATCCTCAGTCTTTCTTGCCGCATGGTCCGAAGCAGAAGCAGCGTTTTGCAAGTGCCGTTCGGCGTCCTGAAATTTTCGTATTCTGAGTTTCAGACCGAAGACCAAGTTGGGCTAAGTACCTGCTAGAATATTTTTGTCTTTTCTTGCCTCAGTTAAATCCGGATGTCAGAAAAAGTGAATAATTGTATTTCTTGTGGGAAACAGATACCTCATAGGGATTACCACTCTCTTTGTATTCCTTGCTTGGGGCCTGAGCACGACGTAGTCGGGTGTCGCTTTTGTGCTAGATTTAATAAGCGCACCATTAAACGTAGGTTAGATTGTGCTAGGCTTGTCTTCACTAAGCGGTGTAATTACAATATGCCGTCGGATCCCCCGACGCCCGCTACCGCTAAGAAGCGTAAGGAAAAATCGTTAAAGTCCAAGCAGGATGAGTCGTCCGTTACGGACGCCGGTTCTTTAGAAACTACGGTGGAATCTGTGGAACCGGCCGAGGTTTCAGCTGAGTCTCAGGGGGAGCCTTTAGTTTTGCAGGATGTGGCCTCTCAGGAGTCGGGGCAGGCTGAGGGGGCCTCTCAGGTCTCTGTAGTCCCTTCTTTGCATAAGGTGGTTAGGCCTTCTACTTCTGTCTCTAAGGTACCTTCCAAGGTCAGGCCTGGTTTGTCTTCCTCTGGCGTCAGCCCTAGTTCTGCAGGTTCTGTACCTAAGAAGCATATGCTGAAAATGGCAGAAGATTTAATTACCTTAATCAGGGATTCTTTGCCCCCCCCAGATAAGAGGCCTAGGGTGGAGCCAGAGGTGGAAGGATTGGAGCATTCCTCAGATTACTCGGAGTCTTCGGCTGAAGACATTCAGGATTTTCCTCCTTATTCTGATTCAGATGCAGAGGATTCTAGTCCTTCTGCTTCCCCACCAGAGGATTTTTCTTTTTCTGAAACCCTGCATTCCATGAGAGAGCATTTTAAGTGGGAAGGTCAGGATTTCTCAGATTCTAGAAAGAGGCTTAGGGAATTTTTGTTTTTACCACAGCACAGGCCCTTGGCTATACCCCCTGTTTTGGATGTTGTTCAGGATGTTTTCTCTGAAGCTTCCCTTAATCCTGATTCTTTGCCTCCAGCCCCGGTCAAGCCAGACCGGTATTACAGAGTGCCTGAGGCTCATAAATATTTGTATAAGAGCCCGAGAGCTGACCCGGAAACTATTAGCCAGGGTCCTAAGGGTGTCAGGGCTTCTGTTGTAAAGAATCCAGTTCCTATGGATAAAGATTCTAGAGCTTTGGATAGGTGGGGTAAAAAAGTGTATACCTCTTCCACTCTAGCAATGAGGGCTTTGAATTGTCAGTTTCATATGCTGAAGTACCAGAATTTTCTCCTGAATCAGTTGAAATCTAAGGTGAATGCTTTGGCAGAGGGCATTGAGTGTAAGGAATTGCAGGATTTAGTTCATGCCTCTGATCAGGTGGGTAAGCATTCTTTGCAGTGTGGTTTTGATGCTCTTCAGGCCTCTTCCAGGGTGGCTGCCACTGGATCAGTTATTCGTAGGCACGCCTGGCTTAAAGATCAGAACTTGTCAGAGCATGTTAAAGCTCGAATTTTGGATGCTCCCCTTCAGTCTGAAGTTCTGTTTGGTTCTCCTGTGGAGTCAGTTTTGAAGAAAATGGAAGACAAAGTTAAGTCTATGCAAACAGTTAAAGATTTTTTACAGGTGCAGCCCCCTAAGTTTAGCAGAAATTGGCCTACTAAGGGATGGGCTTATCCTTCTTCTGATTTACAGTCTAGGGGCAGATCTAGGCGTGGTAGGGGCAGAGCTCAGGCTCAAGGTTCTTTTAGGCCTAGGACGTGGAGTTCCCCTGCACAATCTTCAGGTGAGGGCAGGGGCCAGCCTTTTCGTAAACAGACCCAATGACCTGTATCTCCAGCTGCCAGATCCCTCCTGTCTGGCAGCTCCTCTGGGAGGAAAGTTGGCACTCTTCAGGCAAAATTGGCTTTTAGTCACTCAGGACAAATGGGTGTTGGACATTATAGGTCGAGGCTACAAGTTTTATTTTCACACCTTGCCTCCTTTCAGAGGCATGCCAGACGTTCCTTCTCAGCAAAAGGTGGAGGCTCACCAACAGATTTCTTTACTTCTAAAAATGGGGGCTATTCAGGAGGTCCCTCCGTCAGAAGTAGGTCTAGGATTTTATTCTCGCCTGTTTCTTGTACCAAACAAAGCAAACACTTGGAGGCCAATTCTGGATTTGTCTATTCTCAACACATACCTGGACATCCCAAAATTCAAGATGTTAACTTTGCAACAACTTCTGCCTCTATTAGGCAAAGACCACTGGATGGTAACTCTAGATCTCAAAGAGGCTCATCTTCACATTCCTATCAGGCCCAGTTGCAGGAGGTTCCTGCGTTTTCGGGCTGGGACTTTACATTATCAGTTCTCTGCATTGCCCTTTGGCTTATCTACTGCGCCCAGGGTGTTCACAAAGGTCCTGGCACCGGTGATAGCCTTCTTAAGGTTAAGGGGAATACAAATTTATCCTTATTTGGACGATTGCCTGATTCTGGCTCAAGACAAAGTCAAGCTACTTCACCATCTACAGTATGTTATGGCAGTGTTAAGGTGCCTAGGGTATTCTGTGAACGAAACAAAGTCCAGTCTAGTACCCTTTCAGGACATGTGCTTTCTGGGTGTGAGACTGAATACAGCCTCTCAGATGGCATTTTTGACCCCGGACAAACAAAGAAATCTTACCCTTTACTTCCAACAATTGGCTCTACGGTCCAGGCTGACTGCAAGGACAGTCCTTCAAGCCTTGGGGTTCATGGCATCTTGCATTCTGGTGCTTCCCAATGCCAAACTGCATATGAGGAAGCTACAATGGTATCTCAAAAGCGTATGGACTCAACACTGCCACGATTTGGACACTGTCATCCAGATGATACCTTGCATCCAAAGGGAATTTTTGTGGTGGGCTCAGGAATGTCACCTAAACAAGGGACTCTCTGTGACCCGACCAGAGGCGAGTCAGATTTTAATGACAGATGCCTCAGACATGGCTTGGGGAGCACACTTCAATGGAAAATGGGTTCAAGACACGTGGCCTGCCAGACTACAACATTTGCATATCAACATGAAGGAGATGTTAGCAGTCCAATTTGCATTGATTGCTTTCAAGGATCTACTTCACCCAGGACAAGTGTTGATTCAGACAGACAACACAACAGTCATGTGGTACATCAACAAGCAGGGGGGAACCCATTCGTACCCTCTTTGCAGACAAGCTATGATTTTGTGGGAGACTGCTCTCAGTTTGCACCTCACCCTTCAGGCAAGGTTTCTGCCAGGAGCACAGAACTCCTTAGCACAGGGGTGTCCAACCTTTTCAGTTGCAAGGGCCGCATTGAGTCAACAGAAATGGTCTGGGGGCAAACGGCAAGTGAGGACCAAAAAAAAAAAAAAAAAAAAAAGGTCTCTCACATAAACTGAAGAGCAAAAAAAAAAAAAACCCCCCCCCCCCCCCGTATCACATAATCTCGGACTAATACAAAGTCGGCCCACTGGCTGTATGGCTGTATTGTAGGTGAATTTGGACAATAAATTAATAAATGCATAATATTTGCCCTAAAATTCAATATCTTATTAAAAAAACAATTAAATCTAACATCTTAGTTTATTTGTAAAAAAAAATTAACAGGTACAAACCTTTCAATTTGTATGAGATCATACCCATTTACAATAATAATACTAAAACCCTCTTAAAATTAAAACAACCGCTGTTATGTGTTTGCCTGCAACAGTGCAAAGCACAGCTTAATGGCATCCACGCACCTAGAAGATTAAGTGAATTTATTTATTTATGGTACTGGTACACACAGCCACTGTTCCCTCTGTGGTGCGGAGTGACGTCATGGGGTTATCTATTAATTTCTTTCCACCTGAGTATTCTGCCTTCTTAAAGGAAATATGATTTCCGTGCTGCTGGTACTATCTGGAGGAAAGAAAAGTGGAACTTAACCATTCCAAGTTCCTTTTGATATCCCAAATATATTCAGCCTATTAAAGGGGGCATTGCTCTTGTCTTATGATACCTTTAGCGTAGGCCCAGGGCATATTGCAGTATAAATTCTCTTTGCTCCCAGGCTCTGAATATGTGTGTCGTATTTTTAAATGGTGAAGCACAAAACTAGAATAGCCAGAACATGAGGACTACTTGCGGCATGGGAACCATCCCTTCATCTGCATGACAACAAAGGAGGTGAAAGAAAAGATAGTCAAATAAATTATTCTTATCGGGTAGTTGCAGATGCTAGTAGCGCTGAAAACGATTGTGTTATTTTCTGATAACATCCTGTCAGCAGACCCTCTGGGACACATGCAGCTAGTATGACTCCATACTATTCATGTAACATTTTCTACAAAGTGTACGAAGATATTTTGTCTCATTCAACAGGAGACCGCATTAGACCTCTACGAGAGTAAATATGTCCCAGCATGTTTTCAGTGTCACTCAGTCTAACTTATTTTTTTGTCTTTGTCATGATGCTCTTGGCTTAATATGGCTTGGTTGGTTCCATCTCAGTGTATACCTTAATTTACTGCAACCACACAACAATGGATATTCACTGTATAAATAAAGCTTTATATACATTAATGAGATCACCTCAAAAATACTTCTATAACTTAATGACACGTTTTCAAGTATTTCAAAAATTAGACTATCATCAACAAACATATGCAACCATTACATCCGTAAAATCCTACTTTTATACTGTGATCAAAGATCAGAACCAAATTTTACAATGGATCTACAGATACCTTTAAATTTATTAAACAACTGCAACATTTAAGATGGCTTTAAATTAAAACTTCAAGCTCTTTTATTTTACTTTCTTGTTTCTGTTTATACTACATAGTAATATGCCAATACTCAAACTTAGTCTTGTTTAGATTAATGTCTAAATTACCATTTGTTCATTTAGTAACTTTTAAATTTACTGTAAACTGACTCGCTTCTTTCCTAGGATGCACTTGCCCAAATTGATATCAACACAGATGGCATGAAAGTGAAATTATTCATCTGAATGTACAGAATACACAACCAGAACAAGTCTGACCATAAACGAACTGTGAGATATGACATGAGTAAGAGGAAACCAATCAACTGATAAGCATGTTGTTTGTTTCAGCCTAAATGCCATTTTGTGATATTTAATTTTAGCTTCTCATCACTTCACCCAATCAGAAAACCCAACATCTGTATTTTGCACACAAGTTTTCACTGTCAATAGAAACAAATGGTCTGAAAAACAAAATAAACTACATCCAGTTCCACGCCAGCTTTCCATAACTACAATAAAACAGCTGATAGTATGCAACTATTGGCTGACTGACTGCAAAAGTAAAGTAAAAAATGACCATCGACTACACAGGGTTTGACATCAACTGCTTCAGTAAAATGTCACTTCCCCGTCAAAAGAAAATGTACTATATACTATAGCTTAGCTTACCTTTTACTGCTGTAAAATAGATGTTGAATGTAGTCAGTGTGTAAATAAATCCAACTTCTTCGCCGCGATCTCACTCCTTCCTTCACCGCAAATGAAAAAAAATGACCGAACGGTGTTTTGGGGCATGCGCATACCAGCTGAAAGACGCTGGCAAGAAAAAAAAAACGTGAAAAAAGTAATTTTGCGCATGCGCAAAATAGCTGAAGGATGCGGAGGTGAAAACACATGGAAAAAAAAGTTAAATTTCAATTTAAGGGTCGCGGGCCGCATGGAAGAGCTCTGGGGGCCGCGGGTTGGACACTCCTGCCTTAGCAGATGTTTTGAGCAGACAGATGGTGGATCCCCATGAGTGGAAATTGGATCCTCATGTTTTTCAACAGTTGACGGTGGCGTGGGGGACTCCAGACATAGATCTGTTCACTTCTCCACTGAATTACCAACTGCCAAAGTTTTGCACAAAGCTGTTTCACCCAAAAGCTTGGAAAGTGGATGCTCTATCATTCAGTTGGAACAACCTTTACGTTTATGCCTTTCCTCCTCTGCCTCTCCTTCCCAAGGTGCTCCTAAAGGTCAGGCAGGACAAGCCTTGCATGATTCTGATAGCTCCAGATTGGCCACGGCAGCACTGGTACCCTCTGCTGAGGACTTTAGTACGGGAGCCTCCTTGGCCTTTGCCATTAATTCCACACCTTTTGTCCCAGGCAAGCAATCATTTCCGCAATGTCAGAATTCAGTCCCTGCATCTGACAGCCTGGCATATTCTGTTTTAGACCCTGGGGGGTCGCAGCTTTCTCAACAAGTTTTGAATGTCATTTTGGAGGCCAGACGGCCTAGTACAAGGAAGGTTTATGCTGATAAATGGAGGAGATTTTTTCTTTGGAGCAAAACTAAGAGCTTTGATGTTTCAGTGCCTAATTTGAGTGTTTCACTTCAGTATCTTTCAGAATTATTAGACAAGGGTTTGTCCTTCTCCTCTAAAAGTTCATGCTGCAGCCATTTCTGCTCACTATGACTGTGACCCACCTTTATTCTCTCACCCTCTGTTCAAGCAATTTCTTAGAGGGGCAAAGAACATAAGACCCCCACGTAGAGCTCCTACTCCTTCCTGGGATCTCAATTTTGTGTTGGAAAAGCTCACTTTACCTCCTTTTGAACCTGCAGCTACTTCAGAGTTGAAGTTTTTGTCTTGGAAGACTGCTTTTTTGTTGGCCATTACGTCTGCTAGACAGGTATCTGAATTACAGGCTCTAATGGCAGTTGAACCCTTCCTAATATTTCATAAGGATAGGGTCTCACTAATCCTACTTTTATGCCTAAAGTTGTTTCTAATGTGGCCTTAAACCAATCTATTCATCTGCCTACATTTTATGCTGATCCCCAAAATAAGGGGGAGAAAATTTTGCATTCTTTGGACATTCACAGGCAGTTACGTTATTATTTGAGCAGAACTAAAGGGTTCAGACAGTCCCAACAGTTATTCATTTCCTTTGCCTTAGGATCTCAAGGAAAACCTGTTTCAAAACAGACTATTTCTAAGTGGATTGGCCATTGCATTGCCTTTTGTTATTCTCATCATGGTAAGGAGGTTCCGGCTGGAATCAGACCTCATTCCACTAGGGCTACTGCCACTTCTACTGCTTTTTTAAGGAGTAGCTACTAAGGATATTTTGGAGGCAGCTACCTGGAGTTCAGTGCACACTTTCTCTAAGCATTACCATCTTCCTCTTTATTCCAAATCTAGGGCTGGGTTTGCCACTGCAGTATTACAGGGCATGTTAGCAGCTCCTAATGCTATCTGATTTTACCAACCTCCCGTTACCTTTGCTTTGGGATTCTACCCACAGGTTATGACTGCAGCAATGTGAGATGAAGAACATAGTACAGTTTTGTACCTACCATAAATGTAGATGTTCAAGATCCACATTGCTGCAGTCCAATGACCTCCCTCCTTCCCCTCTGTAGTTTGGGGTGGCTGTGTGGTTTGTGGTGTATCTTTTGTTGCTGTTTTGGTGATTGGGTATTTTTCTATTTTTTGGCTATGGCCTTTCTTTTTAAGGCCTTCTGACATCTGGGGCAAGAAAGACTGAGGATATGGCGTCGGTCATGCGCTTTAGTACCACGGCGTACTGACGTCAGATCTGAGCGACCATGACCGACGCCAGCCTAACACTTTGGTATTCGGGCCGACCGAGGACAGCGGACTACCCACAGGTTATGACTGAAGCAATGTGGATCTTCGAACATCTACATTTATGGTAGGTACAAAACTGTACTTTTCTGGTAAAAGAAAGAAGTATTCTTCTTTTCCTGAATAGATTCAAGATTCTGAATCCAAACAGGAAGATACAGGGATGGATTCAGGGTTTTGTCCTCAGAGTTCTGATTCTGACTCTGAGGAGAGCTCAGTTTCTGATTCTCCCTGTGTGGGGTTCTTTTCCTCTGAGACTATTGTTAGAATGTGCCAGTGTTTTCAGTGAGAACAGTTTTAGTCCCTCAGAAAATATAATGAGTTCCCCAGTCCTGTCTGTTTTAGAGGATATCTGTCTTAACTGCCTGTTGTTTTCCTGATAGTCAGTCAGCTGCCCCTAAAAAGGCAGGTAATATGCATAAAGTTCCTCAGTCTTTTAATTTTCCATATGGTAGTCCCAAACCTCACCCAGCAGCTATAGCCTTAGTTGACTCCACTGCTGCTAAGCACTTGGTTAATCCAGTCCTACTCTTTCTAATAAGGATGGGAAAATTACTGATAAGCATGTGAAAAAGTGCCTACTTCTGCCACTGTGATTTTCATAATTGTCAGGCTCTTATGTTTGTTCTGACAAATTGTGAAACTATGAGGAATGTTTTATATGCAGTTTCTTCTTGTGAATTAAAATCCGCTTTAAAAAACATAGTTCCTGCTACTGCACAGATCACTGTTCATTGCTTGCAGTGTGTATGACTCTGTTGATACTTCTTCTAGGGCTATGGCCACTGGTACTGTTTTAAGGAGGTTTGCTTGCCTGCATTCTCATACCCTCCCAGATTGTGTAAAATGAGGTTTTAAATTCTCCCTTGGCTAAAGATTTATTTTAAGGAGGTTTGCTTGCCTGCATTCTCATACCCTCCCAGATTGTGTAAAATGAGGTTTTAAATTCTCCCTTGGCTAGATATTTATTGTTTGGCCCCTCTGCTGCAGAGATGATCAGAAAAGTGTGAAGAAAGGGGCAAGATGATCGAGGGAATCTAAGATTTTCCACCCTCCTTTTCTGAATTGTCCAAGGGATTTTTTTTTTCTGTGTATTCAGTTTGGGCCAAAAACCATTAACGGTCTCAAATAAATGGCAAAGGGGTACCAAAAATAAGCCTCAAATCTCCCAAAACCAAGGAGTGTCCAATATGTGTAAATGACTGTTCAAGAGACCTTGTAGCTGCCTCCCACCCTGATCCCTTCTCTCTTCCAGAAAATCTTGATCTCCATTTTTCAGACAAATGAGTTCTGAAAATCATTCATCAAGGTTACATTTAGTAGTGGGAGGAAAACCACCCTTTCTCGAAGGTCATTCCTCATCTTGCAGGTCAGACTTTTTGTTTCCACCTGTTTTTTTTTTTATCACATGCTGTCTCAAGGAGTGATAAAACCAGTTCCTGTTTCCCAGGTGGGGAAGGGGTTTTATTTTAGGATGTTCCTAGTGCCAAAAAAATAAATGCTTGATGAGCAGTTCTGGTGGTTACTTTCCTAAACCTGTTTGTGATAGTGCTTAGATTCAGAATTATGTCACTTCACAACCTATTACCTTTTCTTCCTCTTTCAAGTTCTCTGGTAACAGTATACTTAAAAGATGCTTATCACATCCCTATTCATCCAGACATAAGCATGTTTCTTAAGGTGTTGTGTGTCTAAATCCCATTATCAGTTCTCTGCCTTATCCTCTGGACTTTCCACTGCATCATGAGTGTTCACAAAGTGTCTAGCTCCATTTATAGCTCATTGCAGGCTGTAGGGTATATATATTTTTCCATGTTTAGATGACTTGCTTATCTTTGTAGAGTCTTTTTCAAGGTGTCTGGAATCTGTTGGGTGAGAGGCATCTTGCACAAACTGAGATTCCAAGAGAACATTCAAAAGTCTCTCAACTCCTTCACACAGGATTGTGTTGCTGGGATGTCAACTGGACACCTCAATTCAAAGAGCTTTTCTTCCACAGGAAAAATAGATCTTTATTTAGGCCTATTTCTAAGGTTTTCCACTCAGACTTTGATCACTGCAAAGAGATACCTCAGGATTTTGGGTCTTGTGATATCTGATTCTCATGATACCTGTGGCAAGACTCCACATGAGAAAGATACAATGGTATTTGGAATCTATTTGGTCTCAGCATCAACACTTCTCTTTTCAGATCCCTGTGCTAGGGTTTATCAGAAGAGAAATCTTTTGGTGGAGGCAGTAGATATCCTTAAATTCCAGTCACCCATTCACCCTCCCTGTTCCAAAGCAGTCAGTCACCACAGATGCTTTAGACTCTGCTTGGGGATCAGTTTCAGGAGGGTTAAAAATGCAGGGGGTGTGGGACACCAAGGACAGACGCAAGCACATAAATATCAAGGATATGCTTGCCTTGATCAAGACACACAACGCTCTGAACTATCTTTGGTCCCTCGGACCGCTTAAAGTGGTTACAAATGTTACCGCAGTCATGTGGTACATCAACAAGCAACCTGGGGGAACCAGGTCATACCCCTTTTGAAGACTAGCCATGTTAACTTGGGATAGAACTTCAGTATAAATGCATTATTTCTTTTGAAAAAGAGAAATGTTTAAGCACTTTCTTCCCTAAGAAACTTGGGACTACTTCAAAACCATTTGAACATAAACCAACCAATGTTTTAAATACATACTAGCTAGGTCATATGACATACAGTTCCGTCAATTATCCAGTAATCTGATAAGTTAGAGAATTAATGACTGTTGTCAAAAAATAAAACTTAAGATAATAAATAGGTTTAAAAAAATCACATTTTAAATGCATTAAAACACCCATACAACCTTATGTTGTGTAATTAACCTTGTAGAGCAAGGTAAACAAAGGAATAGAGTAAATTAATATGTACATAAGTGTGTTAGTAAATAATTTAAAAATGTGTGAACATTGAATAAATAAAAAAGGTTTATAATTTAACAGCTCTAAGTTTTAAAACTGGTAAAATGGAAACTTGTTCATTTCATCGGGGGGGGGGGGGGCAAAGCATTCAGTTCAAGTTGCCATATAAGTTCTCTAAATTCAAAAATAAAATTTTTGTTTCCCAGGACCCCCCTCAATTGGAAATAGGAATGATTTCCAGTATTCTAAATAAAAACTTATTATAGTTTGAACATATTAGCGTGCACCTGAAAAAAGTAAATTTAGTGTTACATTTTGAACTGGCATAAATGTGTTCATATATGCTCTTACGAAAAGATCTTTCTGTTTTGCCCATATATAGAAACTGTTGCAACCAGAGCAAAGTGTGATGTATACCACCCCTTATGTTGTACTTTTACACAACTAAAATTATAGTGTAGTCCAAAGTGTATCCCAACCTAACAGATTGCTTTTCAAGAATATATGTGCATTGATGAGGGCAGACAATTCGAGTACTAAATCTTTCAGATCAATTGTTCATTTCTTGTGAAAGAAAGAAGGGATGGCCTGTGTTAAAACAGCCCATTCAAATGGTTGTCCAAGGCTATTACCGTCTGTGTTGTACTTGCCATATCAAATATATTCCAGGTAGGGTCAAGGTCTGCTGTCAGTGCCTTGGCTTCGTCTATGGCTTTCTGGAGAGGGATGAAGTCTACAAGTTTTCTAGAAGGTGCTATTTAGTTCTCTCTACATACTTTTACAAAGCACAATAAGCTTTTTTTAAGCTTTGCTATGACCAAAAGTAAGAGCAGATGTCCAGTGTAAGTAGTCCTGTTAAATATTCCAGACAGGGAAGACCATTGAAGAAACCAGACAGATATATGGACTGCTCAAGAGTTAATCCTGATAATTAGGACTGAAAGTTGCATTTATTTGTTTGTCTTTTGATGTACTGTTTTATTTATTTTGACAATTTTTAATAATTAACATATTTACAATATATACACAGGAAGAAATTCAACACCATACTTTTATACAGTAATAGGAATGCATTGAATCATCAAGGTAATTGTATACAATTATCTTGTACAATTAACACATTAAGAGTCTTGGTATTTCAGTAGCAGCATTTCAAGGATTTGTCTTTTAAACTTGCAAAAATATCTGATGTGTAAAGGCTGCAATGCACTTAGTTAACAGTATAATGCATGCTATCTTAAGGAATGTATATAATATGGTGTTATACTATACACACATGCAGAGATGCAAGCATATACATATAATTAAAATGAGCACTGTAGAATGTTGAGGCTTCTGATGAAGTCATGAGGTGAACTGCCGACAAAAGCGCTCAAACTTTTGGAAGTGGTTGCTACTGGAGTGTTTCCTTGCTTCGGTGGATTTATTAGAATTATGAGTACAGAACTATATATATGATGAGCTCTCTACAGGAAGTTGCATATCCTGTGGCATACTTGGGCTGTATAAATTTCTCTCTGATTTAAATACCTTATTGTTAGACTACTTCCTCTTTTAACTCTTTGCTTTGTACACATTATCCTGCAAACATCACAGTGTCTGCTTAAGCTAATTTTATGGTTGAGCAAAAATAAGTTATTCAAACAGTGGTTATTTGGACGTAGAATGAATAGCTAGCATTAATAGCAGAAGCAGATGACAGATGTATGCCATAGAAGAAGAGAACTGTGACTGTAGCCTAGATAGCAGAAGTTCATGTAGCTGCCCAGGTACTGGATGAGCCAGCAGTGAATGGATAGTGCTGGCAAAGCTGAGGCCGATCACCTCTTCTTGTGATGACAGTAAAGATGCACTTTTTGCGATGTGAAACTTAGCATTGCATCTGTAGTGGAGACTGGGGCCTGTCAGCATGTCTGGCTTGCAACACTTTCTTGAGTGAGTGAGATGCACCTTTTTACTTGCATCCTTGCATATGGATAGATATACCACAATGTCTTAGCCAGAAAATATTAAAAGAAAAATCCCCATATCTGCCTGGATGATGGTGCAGTTACAGTGGCAATTAGATGGTTGACAGACAAGTGGAAGTGCCAAAGATAGAGCTAAAGAAAAAAAGCATTCATAACAGAAATAGTCAGAGCCTGCAGAGTGGGCTAGGATAGGTTTAATATTTTGAAAGTGTTAAAGTGGCTGCAATTTGCTTATTAGGTAATTCACCTAGGAGTCTCCAGTGAGGTACTCTGCTGTTATAAACCATAAATAAGATTGATTTTTTTTCTAACACCGTTTCACTGCCTCCATGAAGTATCATTTTGTTGTGGCTGTGTTATCCTTCGTGATTCCTTTTCTGTTTTTTTTTTGTTTGTTTGTTTTTCCCCCCCACACTTGCTGTGCAGCTCCATTAACTGGGTAGCCAGATATGCTTTTAAGGTACACTATTGTTGATGTACCTTGGTATAGGGTGAACCACTTTTGTTATCCTTTGAGTACTTACTCCATGTGAGCATGAGAAGGTGGGGGGGGGGGGTTGTAGGAGAAGATTTAGTAGGATTATATGTCAGCTGCTAGATATATATTTTCTTGGCCTGTTTCAAGCCACAGACTGCAACATCATTTTTTGATTTCATGTGGTCTTCTCTTTGCTTCTGCTATTAGCATGTTTTTCCTATGTTCTGAGATCATACTGCCAGCCTTGTAGCAGGGAATACTGCACACAATACTGCATTTCCCATGCTCCCAAAAAGCAGTTGACAATAAGTCACTGACTAAGATTCTCCTTCCCTTTGACTTGAAGTTTCTGGGTTACTGGTGCACAAGTATAGTTTTACTTCATCCCTTTCTTCTAGTGGATAGCTTTTGGATGCCATTTTAATATCTCTGTGATTGAAAAATAATGCAGATGTTCAGCACTATTATAAGCCACTGAGTTTCCAATTCCTTAAGATTATTTTTAGATTAAACACAGAAATAGTGTACCGTTAAATAAGCAGAACAGTACAATGCATCTGCAGTGCTAGGGATGTGCTTTCAGGAATGTGGTAGAGAAGAAGTGGACTATAGGAGAAAGACTGCATATTTTGGAGCTTGAATGCATATTTCTTCTTGGTGCCCCTGTCTGGGCTTTGAATTTGTAGAGCATACCTTTGAAAATCTCAGTATTTTACACTTGAATGCACACATCATTGCATTTTGCAGCTGCTCAATTTTCAAGGGTTGTGAGATACATTATGAAAACAATGTTATTCTTGGAACAGAATGATATGACAAACTTTCCTAGTGCTGACCTTCAGGGTCATACTGAAGAAATCAGGGGATTCAGACCAAGGAAATAAACTTCAGGAAAGTGCTAACATTATGAAAGATTATTTAATACTTTAAAAGTATGTTTTGAGAAGAAGTTAAAATAGTTAACAGTTGTTAGCAATACAGAGAATTGATTTTCATTTCCTGTCAAAGAACAAATTCCTTTTTATTACAGACTGAATGTTCAAAGCTGTGATTACTCAGACTCCGCTAGCCTATTGGACAGATAATAAATTGTACTTACTCTCTGAATGAATCATATCAGGTCTTCAAACTTGCAGGAGTGGAATATTTTGTTTCAGGCTATATTTCATAGCACCAAGAAATGCAGCTTTATATTGAATTTCCACATAAGCACTAGGCAATAAGTACTGCTTCCTGTGATCTTAATCGCAGTATAGTTAAATTATGTTTCTGGAATATAAAGAAAGTAGCTAGAAGGCATTTGTTTTTGTAGAACCTGTGATTGCTTGCATGAACTTAAGGGGAAATGGGAATAATATATTTTTATGAGCATTTTACTGACTTTAACTGCCTTTGCCACTTGGGAAGGCATTTTGAAGTATTATACAGGGTTATAAGCAAAATGTGCCTGCTTTCTTCCCCATGAGACACCATTTTTTTTTTTTTTTTTGTAAAATGTTTCATTTATAGGTGTCCTATCCTTCTAGGGAAACTTCAAAGGAAGTTATGTGGGTGAAGCTTCATTATTTCATTACTGGATTAGTTTGTAGCCATCCCAATCTCCTTTCTCTATTCCCACTTTGGGTTAGTTGTTAGTATACTTTCTAATATTTTGTAAATGTGTGGTGGTAGTTTTTCTTAAGGGACTGTATCCAAAATACTTCTTTCTATTTCTTGAATTCCCCCAGTTTCATTGCCATATGAGCCATAACTACATAGGTCTAATGTTAAACCACTTTGTTCTATGGAGAAAAACAACTTTTTCCACGTACCTCTAGCCCTCTTTCCCTCTCAAAATAAATGGCTTCAACTAGTGTCTCCTTTGGTTAATAAAAAACAAAGTACTTCTGACAAGTGTATAAAACTAAAAGGAATAGAAACCTTTTCACTTGTATCTTGCTATCCATATGCATAGTCGAGAGCTTCCATCTTCTCAGATTTTTATCTTTTGTTTAGTCTCTTCCCCCATTTCCTTGGCTGCCATAATGCAACACTTTTTAATTCATAAACCTAAATTCTTCATCTTATCATGGCCCCACAAACATGGATGTTGTTGAACCAATTTTTGTGTGGGTTCATGCTTCACAAACTGAAATAAAGTATATGTGAATAAAACCAACTTTTCTTGATTACTGTACTAATTATGTCTTTGAAATTGAATCCCTTATTTTCTTTCCTGTTGGCTTTGAGTGTAAAGCAAATAATGAATTGGAAAGAGAGCATTCCTGTTAATTGCCTCTGTCAGAATGCAACTCTCCCACATTAATTATTGCCTTTGACCCTTCATCTAGTTTCTTAATTAACAATATTGTTCCATCATGAAACATAAATGCTATAGTTGGGATGTAGTAGGGAGACCTAGAATGGAAAATATAACAAAAGTATAAAGAAAATAAGGGAGTATTTGGATAATATGCATGAGTTTAGAAAGGGTGCTATTAAGCAACTATTTTTTGATGACTCCAGAGCACAAAACGTTTAGCACAATGACTTGTGCAACAGAAGGTGGAAAGGGTTGCCACGAAGCTTTGGGAACCTGTAACAAGGAAAAAAAAAAAAAAAAAACAAAAAACCAACCAGAGCTCCTATAGAGATGATTGGGCTGCATTTATAGAGGTGTTAGAGATATTTTGGAAATGTTATGAAAATCTGTATGGAGCAGAAGAATATGGAAACCAAGGAAATACACAAATCAAAATATTTGTGGAAGATTTGATTATGCCAAGGTTGGAGGAAGATGAGACTCAATAATTAATACCCAAGATAGGAAGAGAAGAGATGAGCTAAAAGTGGTGATGTGTAACCAATCCACAGGAAAGTTTCTGGGAGCAAATTGTATTTCCGTTAAAGTTTGGAAGTTGGGGGGTGATAATGCTCTGGAAGACTTTTGTTTAGCTATGTTTTAAGGGAGGGGCTATCAGCATCTTGGAAGAAAGTTGGGATGGCTACCTAGAGAGTGTACAGACCTATTAGATCCAGCTTCATATAGACCCATTTAAATTTAAACTTGGATATATAGCAAAGTGTTTGTCTGTAGTATGTAAGAGAATTGCAAGTGTTGACAAAATTGATAGGTATGGATCAATGTGATTTTGTGGAGTGATGGCAAACATTTGATAATGTAATACGACGACGACTATACAGAGGGGAAGCAGTGTGTAAGAAAAAGTTGCTGCTGTTGGGTCTTGATTCAGCGAAAGCATTCAGTAGTCAGTTGGATTTTGAGAAAAGCAATGGCTGCACTTCGTCTCCCTGATTGAATAACAACATTAATTAGGAGGATTTATGAAGGGTTGGAAGCAAGAATTAAGGTGGGAGGGTTCCTCTCCAATCTGCATTTGAATAGAGGAATAAGGCAGGGGTATCCTCTTTCCCTTTATTTGCTTTATATTTGTATCCATTATCAAAGAAAATAAGGGACTCTCAAATTCGAAAATGTAACTAATGTGATAATCTAGATTTATTTGCAGATATTATTTTGTACTTGATAAATCCAAAAAAGGGTATCTCAGCATTGTGGGATACTATTGAGATGGCTTTGCATTTTTTTCAGGATATAAAATGAGTATAAAACAAAGGCAGTAGCAGTGTACTATGTACCCATACAGGAATTGGTACAGCAATGCCCATATTTATGGGGACATGATAAAGATGAAGTATTTAGGTGTATGGATTAAAAAGGATTCTAGTGTGACAGTTAAGAATATGCGGGAAGAGATTAAACAAAAGATAAGACAAAAAGCTGAGAAGCTTAAAGCTTTTTATTATGGATATAGTATAGTAATATGCAAACTGTGAAAATGTTTCTAGTTCTTTTAGATTTATATATAGGTCAGTTCCATTTTATCAACCAGAAGAAAAGCTGTGGGCCATAATTAGAGTTGAAGGAACTTATTTTGGAGGGGAAGAGGGCAAGCATTAAGTGGAATAAGTTGATGCTCACCATAAAAGGTGGTGGTTTAGGATTGAGATTTACCCAAGTTAAATATGCAGTTAAGGCTGATGCAGATAACATAAGCAGAAGGCTATAAGACAAGGTGGATATGGATGATGAAGTTTGGGGGGGGGGGGTTGAGAAGTGAGGAGAGGATAAGAGTTTGGATGCAAGTCCTTAAGGAGAATAGCAACCATAAATAATATAGTCATAAAGTAGCAGAAGATGTTCTGAAAAGTAAAGCAACATGAGAATGGAGAAAAAAGATTTTACAAATAGGGCTGAATGCAAGTAGGGAAACAAAGTCTGAAAGAAGGTGCTGAAATTTATGGGAGAATATTAGAAATGGAACCAAGGTTATGGGAGCAAATAATGAGAATAGGAAAGATAATAGGTTGAGATGAGGCTAAGCAGAAGTTTGAACTGTATGTTACCTTCCCCACCATGGATTGATAACAGTATACAGGCAAAAAGGAAGGGACAGTGGATTGCTAGAAAAAAAGCAGGCTCTGGTAGTGTTTTAGTTGAGTCTAAACTAGACATTGCTGTTACAAAAATGAAAATGGGGGATAATTAATAGGGCATGTAGAGTATTACATGATAACTAATCAATATAAGGAGGTTAGAAAAGATTTGGGGAAGAGAGAATGGGATGGCAGTATACAAAGGAACGAACAGTAGGATGGCATCTGTGGCTCTTTATGCAGCGGAGTCCACAAGGTTTTGGATTTTTGCTTGGAAATGTTTGCATACATGTTTTTATACTCCAAGCAGACTTAGGAGAATGTTTATTCAGGTAAATGGCAAATGCTGGAGGTTTGATGAGAAAGAGTGTTAATTGGGAGCATGTGTTCTGGGAATGTAATGAGGTGGCAGATTTTAAAAAGTCTGGCAGCATAGTTTGTCAGAAATGTTAGTGGAGCAAATGGTTGTAACAAAGGATTTTTTTGAGCTGGGATATAGGATCTGAATTGCAGAGACACATAATAAGGCCTTACTAAGTTTACTGGTACAAAAACAAAAAAAAAAACAATGGCAGTTGTTACAAAATGAAAATAAAAGTGTAAACCAACTGGAACTGAAGTACTGAATGTTATAAAGGGGGTAAAATAATTGGAAGTAGGATATTTTGAAAAGGGAAGCAGCAAATTACGTAGAAATAATTTATGGCAGCAATACATGTGGAATAGTGTTCAGGAGGAATGAAATTTGAGAAGGCAGGAATTAAGCAAATTATGTAATGCTCGAGTGTATGAAAGTTGTTGAAATATATACTGTAGGAAAATAAAGGAAATGTTATACTGTGTTTTCTATTACTTTATATGTATATGTGTCACTTTTTTCAAAAGCTGTCATGATTAATGTACAGGATTATTAGCTGGTCTACAATTGTAAAGTGTATTTTACATGTTTGAGACATGGATGCTGGGAAATTCACCTCAAGAACAAAATTCGAGGGATTCATCTTGGCATCCATGTTGAAAACACACAATACTAATGTTACAATCTGAGATCTGATCATGATTCTTTGTTGTGCATGGAGATTTAACTGCTTCATGTACTACTGGTTATACAAAAGTAAAATGCAGGGAAAAAAAAGCATAATGTTAACCGTATTACTAAGCAGCTAGTAAACTAGTGGCGATGTGGTTGATGCCCATATATATCCCTTTCTAAGGGAAGCAGTGTGATTTAAACTAATGGTTGTAATGTTGTAGACAGCAGTCAGAAACGGGAATTGAAACACCGTTGTTTTATGTCCTGCTGCTGCTGTTCAGATAATAGCGAGCAAGGGATTGTTAAGCACACTTTTAAGCATTAAAGTCTGGTGTTGTGCTAAAGTAGTGAAGTTATTTAACTGGTTTTGGAGCATAGTCATGGTGCTGCATGCACCATAGATGCTTAAAAATTAATTTAAGTTATAGTCTTTATAACAACCAGTTGTCAAAAATATTCCATTTAGTTAACATTTTATCTTTGCTTGTGTCTCAGTTTCTGCCATCTTCACAGCTTTTAAGTCAGTGAATAACACTTAATTTTTGAATTGTGTATGTGTGTGTATGTAGGGGGGTGCACTTACTGTTTCCATCTTCTGGTGGTGCATTTCTTAGTTGTCAGCAGAATCTTATTTGAGGCCATCAGGTGTGTAGATTCATTGGTAACTGCTAGGCTATCGGTCTGCAGACCGTTACAAGCTTAGCCAATAGAGGTCAGGCTTGAACTCTGTACCTTGTATTTGTGAGTTTAAGACTGGAACCATTATGCCAACCTTCCCCCCATAGAACTGCAGGCATAGAACTGAGTTTTACTTGATTCTCCACTCCCACCCACAAAATGATGGATGTTGAAAGCATCTCTTCTCCCCATAAATTCCCTTAAAGCGTGTAGAAATATTTGTACAAGCATTACCAACCAAAAAAAAAAAAAACAAGATCACTTAGATTTGATGGCATAAAAGTGGGATAAGAAAAGTTCTAGACCACATCTCTTTAAAATATTTTTTTTAACTCCTGGTCCCAACTATTGCTTTATTTCTCAAGCTCTGGTGCTTGGTCTGCCAAAAAGATTCTATGCAACATACCTATTATCCCTGGACTTGGAACCCCTATACGTTTTATATTCCAGAATCCAGGAGATAATTACCTATTTTATTGTATATTAGGGATTAAGTTGCTTGGTCTCATAGGATAGCTTGTCATACTGTGTTCTGCTGGACCTCTGAACGTTAACAGTGAAAATTCCTGCCAGAAAAAGTCATTATTCTCTCCAGCCACATTTGTTTCCAAGTATATAAGCCAATCATTTAGAAAGGATTTGATAGATGATTAGAGTGGTTAAATCAGAAGGATGTGAAGTATTTTATGTGGAGACCTTCATTCTTCCACGTCGGTCTAAAGCTGAAGGAAAAAAATCCAACACATCACCTGCTGATCGAGAAGAAAGTTTAAGATCCCCATTCTCGTGACTTTAAGCTTTTCATATAGGGCGGGGTATTCTCCTCTAAGATTTAGAATAGTTTCGCCAAGTAGGTGTATAATTCATCATAGTCAGCCCCCAAAATGTGTTAAAACCAGTGCTCTTGCATAAAGTCTGAAGTCTTGATAATCCTAGTCCTCTACCCCATTAGGAAAAGCAAGATGTTTCCACTAGACCCTATACTTGCCCCCAGCCCAGACAAAATTCAGGGCCAGATTTTTTTGTGTGTTTGTATTTTAGCCTTCAAGGATTCTGGTAGGCCCTGTGCCTAGTATAAAACTGGAGGAGGAGCAAACATTATTTTATTTTTTATTTATTTATTCTTTAACTATGTTAGTCCTACTAGACTAGTATCCTTGTTTCAGGGGAGACCAAGGTGATGTATACTACAATGTGGAATTTTGGCCAGGGCATCTGCAAACATGGAAACATCACCTACTCTTTTCAGTAGGTGCTGTGGGATCTCTTACATCCACCTGAGCTACCACCAACACAGGCAGATGGGAGCTCAGTTTAATATCTCATCCAAAGAACAACACACTCACCCCCCCCCCCCCATTTTTAGGAGCTGTCATTGAGTTGCCCATTGACACAAATGTTCTCCAGGAAGGGTTGACACAGACAAACTGGTGCCAGAGCCATGTATTTAAACTGAATGCCAAGAAATGCATAATAGTATCCTTTGAGAAGTTATCTACCCTTAATAACTATCATATTAAACAACACACCCGTAAAAATTGACCCACTAGTCATGGACTTGAGGACACACACAGACAGTAGTCTAAGCTTTGGCCATCATCTTTCTACAGTAGTGAGGAAATCATTGTATGTTGTGCAACTTATAAAGAAAGGTATGGCATCTAGGTCTAAGGAAGTCATTGTTCCACTGTATTCAGCATTCATTAGACCTACCATTGAGTACAGTGCCCTCTTTGGTATGCACCTAACCAGGCATATTCAACAATTGGAATATTCACAGAGGTTCCTCACTAAAAGAATACAGGGTGTAAGTAAAATGTTCTGTGCAGACCACCTCAAGGCTCTATCCCTGTATTTTGTCTCTTACAGGCTGTTGAGGGGAGCTGTGTGCCTGGCATACAGGGTGCCATCAGACCCCACTCTGATGGAGCTCCTGCATATCTGCAAAACAAACAGCACCTGAATTACCCAGTCTAAAATTTAAATCTTGCCTGTGATATAAATAGGACCTACTGGAGAACCAGATGTGTATCCCAGAGACTATCCCTTCTCTGGAACATTCTCCCCATCCATGTGAAGCTAACCCAATTCAAGGGTAACTTGGACAGTTGGATGGAGAAAAGGAAATTCATCCCTGGTTTGGCACCCATGTCTCTAATGGACACAGGCAGCCTGTAAATGGTTCATCTCCCAGGCCCCTTCTTGTAAATGTTTCACCTCCCAAGCCCCTGCTTACACTTATCAAGGATCTAGAACTTGTCAGAGATATGGGATGCATGGCTAGGCTTAAATGGGCACTTGTGGTTGTTAGCCTAGTAAACACCAACATAACCTATATTGGCAGAGGATCCTGTGTATAAGTTTTGAATTGTGTTTATTCACTGAGGAAGCCCCAGCCTCTTCATGACATTAAACAAGTGCTGTCAAATTATCTTTTTAGTTGTCTTCTCTGCATCAGAACTAATGAGAAGGGGTCAGAGCAATATGCATCCTCAGTCAGCAGAACTTAGTTCAGCCTGAGGTAAAACTAGATTGATTTGGATGGATAATGGCAGTTTGGTACTTTGCAAACAGGACAACACTAAAGCCATAAAGATTTTGTAGTCATGATACAAGACCTGTGTAGGTCTATAGGATTCTGGATGGAGTGGATCTTAACTGCTGTCAATATCAATGAAATGATAATCTGCTGCTAGGTAGGAAGGGAGTTCCCAACCTCTGAGAACATGATTAGCCAGTAACACAGATGGCGAAAATTCCTGTTGCTCCGTGTATATGCTTCCACAGGGAGTTCCTCTTTATTCTGGGAGAGTGAATTAGAAAGAGCTATAGGTTCGGACAGGTGATAGGACATGGTTTGATCTAATGTAGAAGAGGAGGTCATGTGAATAACTTTGTAGGGGTTGACTCAGCACTGTATAGTGTTGTAAAGCAGAGGGCTCTGTAATCTAATACTCCACTGGGGGATTATATAAGTATGGACTCTTATTATCTTGGTGATAAATGTGTTCACCTACTGGTGGAGCAGATATAGAACCGGAAATTTGTGTCTTTTGGGAGTTCTCAAAAAGATGCTTTCCCCAAAACAGAGGTTATTGAAAAGATGAATCAACTCAGAGGTACAGGGATGGCAGTGATAAATAGTAGCAGCTCAGCAAATGTAGATAAATGGAGAACATGGACATTGTTGTATGGCAGAGGTCACTAACCCAGTTTGAAAGTGTCTGAAAAATGTTTGTTTTATGCACACAGACATGATGAAAGTTAATACAGAAAAAAAAAAATCTGCTGTTTGAGTTTTTCTTGAGAGAACATTATGTAGCGTATTAACTAATTTAAAAGGTATTTCTTTGTTTATGAACCCAGAACAAAAAATGGTATTTTCTTTACTCAGTTTTTTTTTTTCTGTTAAACTTTGGCTCATTAAAGCTGTTAAAAAAAATAAATTTTCAAAGACCGTTAGGCTTTCTCTGTCTTTTATTCTCTAAAACTGTTTATTCACTTTTTCATCGAAGAAAGATCTTTCTAGACAGAGGAATCCCTTGTTTTAGGCTCATAATGGCTTAAATAAGTCCATTAATGTTGCATTTGAGGGCCCAAGGGAAGAGCTTATGTGAATGTACAAGAGCTTGGAAAACCTCTCTTTAAACCTTTCCCATTTCATTGCTAATAGAAATATCTGAATTTGTATCCAGTCTTCTCCATCCAGGCCATCCATGAAAAAATTCTGCAATTCTAAATTTGCTCCTGCCAATAAAAAAAAAAATTCACTTTCCAGTGCTTCCTAAGGTTTTTTTGAATCCAGGGATACCTTGTGTAAATGTACGCATGATATAATAAATGTGTAGAAGCATATGTCATCCCTTTAAAAATATAGTAAAACTCCTTAGTCAAAAGCATTTATCTTTATTTAATTTAATGGGAAAGTCCGACTAGACAGGAAACCTACTCCTTTTTCTGTGGAGGCCCAGTGTGAAATCTGCAGTAGAAACTAGGCAGAAATATTCAATAGGTTGCACAACATATATAATGTATACAATGATGCATTTAGAACTTGATAAGTTATAAATGAAGAATGTGAATAAGGTGCACAATACAAAGAGACGTTGCAGTTGACTAGAAATTCTATTATAAACATGGCAATATTTACAGGGTTGAGGAAAGAAAGAGTACATTTGATTTCTTTGCAGGAAGTAAGATAAGTAGACACAGAGAAAATCTTTAGTGAAAGAGGGAAAGGGTAAAGAAAATGAGAGAGAAGCACAGGTAAGAAAAGAAGACAAGCTAGTACAGGGGATTGATAAAGTTAGGGAATTAGATGAAAGGGTGTAAATAAGTAGGGGATGTGAGGGAATAGGGTGAGATAGTGTAGAAAAGTGAGTATGAGTTTTCGATTTGTGAAAAATTGTAGAAGTAGGACAAAGATGAGAAGTATGGACAATGGTTAGATTATCCAGCAATAGTGCAAGAGCCTAGCCATGTATTCACTAAGTACTGCTTTAGCTGTAGTTTGAAGGACTTTGTTTTCAATTCTAAGAGCGAGACAAATGAAATTCCATGTTTTGGAGAGAGAGAGAGAGGAATACAAGTAGTCTCAACTAGTATCATTTGATTTGATTGCAGTCACTAGCATTTTGTCAGTTTAGAGTAGTGATCTACTGGCAGTGTAGTATTGAAGAACGTTTACACTTGCACCATCCAGTATCGGGTTCCGAGTGCGTGATCGAAAATTGTAAACGGTGAACGCGTATTGAGCGAACCCGATTGGTCGAAACGTTGCACGCGTAACACGGAAATCGCTGTAGGGAATATTTTCCCTTTACTTCAATGCATTTTGATCTCGGAGTAAGAATATTTAAGTTGCGGGAGTGTGTGGGGGCACAGGGGGGCTTGGCCCTCTGCCTACAGCATTTAGGTAAGTATAGTTTTTTATTTTTATTTTTGTATTATATTTTCGAAATTTCAAACATCGCTCATATGGTGTCGACCATATGGTGTTCGATGTTTGAAACTTTCGAAAATATAATATAGACCCCCAGTATCATAGTTCCACAGAGGAAGGGAGATGGTCCAAAGTATGGTCTTTAGGTGGGTATTTGGCCACCAAGTTGCTTAGGTGGTAGCCATCATCTCAGGTATGCTGGAGTATGCATTCACTTGAGAGAACGCATGGTGGTTTTCACAATCACCAGTGATGTGGGTCTCTGGCCCCTTGCCAATGAGAGGGGTTAGATCCTGTATAAGTATGCTTTCATTGCTGGAATGCCGTTGAAGGCACAAAGAACCCATATACTTTTGGAGGAATGAATGCTCAAGTCCGATTGGAGAAGGTTTGATGATTGGCAGGCACAGGGGTATACAGCATATAGGAAGAAATTGGGATTTTTTTCTCTCCCCTGCATCTGTTCCTAAGTTGCCAGTAGTGCCTCTTTCACTGGTTCTGTGAGGCTCTCCCAAAACTCTTGTGAATTACTTAGACCCATGCTTGGGGCCACTGAGGGAGACGTGAGGCATCCCTTTGTAGTGTCATTTTGCTGTTGAGTATATTTATGCTTATTTCTTCATTACCCATTGCACTCACACCTGTGTTTTGCCAGTGGGTGGCCTTGCAATGAGGACATCAGATGCATTGTCCCACTTCTGTGGTGACTCAGTCAATGCTCTCCACCTATTCCCACTTAGAACATGCCTCTTTATGCTTCCCCAGCCTCCACCAGGGATCTAATGTAAGGCACCTTCAGGTATTTCCTTTCTCTCCGGGGTAGGCACATGCATCCTTCCCCTACTGAGCCTCAGCTGTCTGAGATGCTAATCTAACCTGGGTCACCTGGGCCAGAGTTGTAGCTTTATCCTTTTATGCCATATAGGAAAAAATATGCCAAAATTATCAGAAGAATGGAAGGACACTGCAGCCTTATTCCCTGATTAATGGTGGACAGCACAATTGCTTGTTTGAAACAAACTCTAGTAAACTTCAAGAAGAGATAATTATACATGCCTATTGCAGCAATTTCAAGTTAGCCTCTTAAATCCTGAAAATTCTGCAGCTTTCCCTAGGCTTTCTCAATAAACATAAATGTCATATTGCAGCACAAATAGAAATAAGATGGCAGAAGTAGTTAATTTCCTACTGTTTGGGAATAAAACTTAGGTGTACCAAAAAATATATATATTTGGAATAACTGATATTAAACCTCACATTGTCTACTAGCTGAAACTGAATTTGATGTGGAAAATGTATTCAGTGCTGATATTAAGAATAATATAGGCCATTATAATGGCTGACCTTTTCTATATCCCAAGAAGTTGTATACACAAGATATGATGGACTCCATCTGCTTTAGTCAGTGCAGAGTGACCAGCACTTTAAGAACCTGAGACAGACATGAAACTGCTTTTAGATTTTGACTAATAGAAATATCAGGTTTTGGATGGATTGCTCAGGTTGTTCCTGAATTAGTGCTGAGAAACATTGGTGTAATAATGGATAGTGAGAAAAAATATTTTGGGGTACAGGAACAAGAACTAATTTCTTGTAAATATTGACAGAAATCACAGTATCTAAAATACATTAAACCTCTAGAGTTCATTCAAAGTTTTTAGTTTATTAAATGGTGATGAATCCATGACATTATTCATACTGATCTATCATACCTTTGGCCACCATTTTCCTACTTTACTCACATATCTGAAGTTTCTTGTTAGGCTACTGACCCTAGAGAATCTTTAGACGCCTAGCTATGCATTCCCATAAAGTTTTCTTTAGCCTCTGTAATTTAAGTAGGAATAACCCAGAGAAAACCCTGCATTTACATGTTATCCCTTTCCATAATGGGCTAGGGTGCTACTCCAGGGATGAATTAGTGGTTTCCCATTCATTCATAAAATAGAATTAGAGAAGTAGTTTATTTTATGTGAAGAAGACTATTCCAAAAAAGTGAAATTGTCTGTGATCTATATATGACCGTCCAACATGTTCTGTTTATATTGCAGAAGAAATTATAATCTCTTGAGCAGGTGTTTATGCCACCATTGGATTTGTAGATGTGCAGTAGATCTGAGATGATAGTGTAGGTTTAGACATTGCATATGAGGCTGAAATCCATTCCTCAGCAACCTATATGAAGAATATGGACAAGGTTTTTAGACGATCAGTGTACTACTTGCATTTTAAACCCCTGATTTTGTTGGTGAGAAAATGCTGTGGATGTTAAAATTGCATCAGGTGTTTAGAGACTGGCCAAAATTATCATTATATACTCAATGATCAGTCTGATTGCCAAATACAGAGGAATGATCACATCCCTGGGCTTTGACATCATACCCTTACTAATAAACTATGCAATGAATAAAGGATTTTAAGTATAGAGTAAAAGGAAGAAGGCATTAGTTTTGGTTAAATAAGGCTGTGTGATCAATGTACAAGTCCAGTGGTGTTTACTGTATAGAACAGAGAGCCTCAATGTTTTGTGAGTTTGTTTCTTTAATTAGGCTAGTATTTATGAATGGATGGATATACAGAAATTTAGAATAGGGTTATCATGTAGGCCTGTGCCTGGTTTGGGAGGTGAACAGCAATTATCGCTTGAAAAGGATGGCAGGAATTTTTAAGTTTGTGTTTTTAAATGTGTATATGGCTAGACATCTTAGGATATTATTGTGTTCCTAATTGAATATTGTTTTTTATACCCATCGAGTCCCATGAAGCTGGTGGAAGGGAGGAGGAGAGGTGATGCTGTAGAAGAGTTGTACTTGCATACAGTTCGGTGTGCATCACTTAATTTGTGTCTTTTGGCAGTCATTCCTTAACTTTAGAACCTTATAAGAAAATGATAGTTAATGGATTTATAAAGATTTAGTTTTAACCTGTTTTGATTTCTACAGCGTAGGGACCTGCATGTGTCTGCTGATTTCACCTGTGCTTTTGTAAGGGTAGGTTTAAATGTTGATATACCTATATTAAGTCAGACTTGTTCAGTATTTCTTTGACATGAGATTTTGTTAATTTATGTAAATTTATTTACAGTATTTTCTTACATGTGAAGTAAAATTATTTCAGGGAGAAAATTCTTAATGGAAATACCACTATTCAGAAAGGGTACTTGTTTACATTTAAACAGTATAACTGTGGGCTGAAATTTTCATAATATTCAGTCACCAAATGCTTGTCCTGAAATCATCTCAGCAGTCTTTAGAGGAAGTTTCCCTGGAAGAAGAGTGTGCTTCAGCCTTAGTAATAAGGTTACTGTAAAAAGTTGTCAAATACAGATAACATCATATCTCTCAATGTCTTATTGCAAGAAATCTGGACAAAGCCTAAAATAATGGGGAGGGGGGGACAAAGGACCACAAATAGGGACAGATTGTAAATAATGATCTTATAAACTTAGAAAGTTGCTAAAATAACATGATTTGTGTTTTTTCTGAAAGGTCTGAAGTCTGAAACTCAAATGTGCATCATTAGTTATTTCAATCCTCTGTGATTTGTCAGAAAACAAATATAACGTTCAGATCAAAAATGTAAGGCAGACGTCTGGACAGTTTGTGAAAATCTGGATAGTGTAGAGGTGCAAGATTAACACTAGCGTACTTCACTAGCTAACAAAAAAAGTCAAGCTCTTTAAGCTCTGTAATTTGTTCACCATTACATACTGTAGTTACTTTTACAGTTTCTGTTCATTAAATAAAAATCCTTTCCAGCTTGAGAGTTGCCCATTCTTATTCAGACTGTTTGCATCCTTTAATCACATCAAGGTCCTTGCATTAAATTTAGATGTCTTTTTTTATTACTTATTACCTTGGGGATGCAAGGGAGAATGTTTTCTGTTGATAAATACCACTGCCCATTTATTGACATATCAGATGTTCTTTGTGTTTAACTGTTGCAGTCATTACATTTGGGTAATCTGCTGGCAGGTTGCCCTCAGTCAGCCTGAATTTCAAAGTCTTGGGTCCTGTGTCGGTTGCTGTCTCCTCTTCCATGACGTCAGGTCATCAGGGGTATAAAACATGCAGCCGACGCCATTTTTTTCAGTCTTTCTTGCCGTGCGGTGCCCAAAGCAAAAGCCGTTCGCAAGTGCCGGTCGGCCGACTCTTGAAATTTTTGCATTCGAGTTTCAGAAGCAAAGTCTTCAATTAAAGCTAAGTACCCTGTTGGGGAAACTTTTTCTTGCTCCTTAACGATGTCAGTAAAAGTTAATAATTGCATTACTTGTGGGAAGCAAATACCTCATAAGGATTTTCATTTGTACTGTATTCCCTGCCTAGGCCCTGATCATAATGTGCCTTGCTGTCGGTTTTGTGCTGGATTTAACCAACGCACTATTAAGTGTCGGTATATTTTTTCTTCAAAATATTTTGGATTCAGATTTAATTACCCTGAAATGTCGTCTGATAGCAATCCTACTACTGGAGTTCACAAAAAATGCAAAGAAAAAGACAGAGACAGACCATTGAGGTCCAAAACCAATGATGAAACTTCTCCTAAGCTAGTCGCTGGTTCGCCTGTACTCAGTGAGGAGCTTTCGCAAACCCCTGATACCCGCTACTTTTGAGTCGCAGGCCTCTACCGAGACCCATGCAGAGTCCGGTATGCCGCGAGATTCTCAGAGTATTGTACCCGCGGATGTCTCTCCCTTGGATGGGTCCGGAGCCGCTGAACAGGCACCGGCTTCTGAGGGTGTTTTCAGGCCTCAACATTTCTATATAAAACCGACGCCAGCTTCAAAGACAAAAATAACTTCCAAGTCTAAATAACTGACATATGAGCCACATGCTGAGGCCCCTATGCCTAAAAAACAGATGATTAAAATGGCTGAGGACTTAATTACTTTGATCAGGGGTTCCCAACCCCCCCCCCCTCCTGCTAATAGGGCTAGGCAAGACACTGATTATGAATCTTCAGATCAGGTTTCTGTTTCTTCTGATTCCTCTTCTGATCAGGAATTTTCTATACCACCCTATGAGGATTCAGATGCAGAAGAGTCCATTCCATCTGCATCTCCTCCTGAGGATTATTCTTTTGGCGAAACCTTGCATACTTTAAGGGAACATTTTCATTGGGAGAGTCAGGATTTCTCTGAATCAAAAAAGCGGCTGAGGGATTTTCTTCTTTTTCCTCAGCATAGGCCTTTGGCTATACCTCCTGTATTAGACATTGTTGATGATGTGTTTTTGGAATCAAGCATGGCTCCTGATTCCCTATCTCTGGCTCCTAGTAAGCCAGACAGATATTACAGGGTTCCTGACTCCAACAAATTTTTATTCAAAAATCCTGCTGCTGATCCAGAAACTATCTCACAGGGTCCCAAAGGTGTAAAGGCCTCTACAACCAAAAATCCTACCCCCTCTGATAGAGATTCCAGGGCGCTGGATAGATGGGGAAAGAAAGTTTATAAGTCTGCAAACTTGGCAATTAGGGCCTTAAACTGACAGTTTCATATGCTTAAATAGCAGCAGCACGTTATGGGATTATTGAAATAGAAAATTATGTTGATTTCTGAGTGTGTGGAAAATAAAGAATTACAGGAATTATTGCATGCAGCAGAACAGGTAGGAAAGCATACTTTGCAATGTGGTTTTGATTCCTTGGAGGCCTCTTGCAGGGCCGCAGTTACTGGATCTGTGATTAGAAGGCATGCCTGGCTCAAGGAGCAAAATTTGCCTGATCATGTTAAGGCTAAATTGTTGGATGCACCTTTACAGCATGATACATTGTTTGGTAATAAGGCAGAAGAGGTTTTAAAGAAAATGGAAGACAAAGCTAAGTCTATGCAAACTGTAAAAGATTTCTTACAAGTGCAGCCACCTAGATTCAGTAGACACTGGCCTACTAAAAATTTGTCCTTTCCTGTGTCCAACAGAGCATCACAAGGCAAATCCAGGTGCTCAAAAGACTCTAGATACCAATCACAGGGTTCTTACAGGTCAAAACAATGGGGTGCATCTACCTCCAAATCTGGAGGAAACAAAGCACAACCCTACAGTAAGCAATCTCAATGACTTCCCTCTATCATTACCAAGCACTTATCTTTTGGTAGCCCCATTGGGGGGAAAATTAGCACTTCATGCTCAAAATTGGCAGATAATTACCCAGGACAAGTGGGTATTAAACATAGTATCCCAGGGATACAGATTTCATTTCCATACTTTGCCAATTCCAAACGGTTGGCCAGATCTGCCACAAAATCAACTGGCAGAAGCTCAGAAACAAGTGACGTCCCTCATGGATATGGGGCCATTCAACCAGTACCAGAACAGGAAAAAGGACAAGGGTTTTATTCAAGACTGTTCCTGGTACCCTGAAAAGACAATGCCTGGCATCCAATACTGGACTTATCGATTTTGAACACGTTCTTGGACATCCCAAAATTCAAAATGCTGACTTTGCAACAGCTACTGCCCATGCTGGGCAAGAATGCTTGGTTAGTGACTCTAGACTTGAGGCATACCTGCATACCCCAATAAGGGAATTGTGCAGAAGATACCTCTGCTTCAAGGCAGGTTTTATGCATTACCAATTCTCTGCACTGCCCTTTGGCTTATCTACTGCGCCCAGGGTCTTTACAAATTGCCTGGCACCAGTAATTACATTTTGCTGACAAAGAAGCATACAAATCTATCCTTACTTGGACAACTGTCTCATTTAAGCAGAAAACAAGGACATTCTTCAACATCTAGCGTTTGTAAATAGGCTTCTAACATGCCTAGGGTACACAGTAAATGGAAAGAAGTCACAACTGGTACCCTCTCAAAAAATTACATTCCTGGGTGCAAGCTTGAATACAACTGCCCAGATGGCTTACCTTACGCCAGGCAATCAAAGGCAACTGACTATATACTTCAAACAGATGGCAACAAAAACCCAGTTATCTGCAAGACAAATTCTGCAGGCTTTGGGGTTCATGGCATCCTGCATTCTACTAATTCCATATGCAAGACTGCATATGAGGAAACTTCAAAGGTACCTAAAAAGTTTATGGAGTCAACATTGTCACAGTCTGGAAACAATGATTTC